>NW_028151056.1:0-33749 GCF_964638095.1 Poromitra crassiceps | reverse complement strand
AAAAGGGCCCCATACGTTTTCTGCTCCCTTTTGGACAAGGAATCCAACTGCGCCATGCGCGGGCCTCTCCGGGCACCGTAAAAAAACTCATTTTCGTAACCCTAACCCTAGGTGCTAGTCGGGGTTAGACAATTGCTCGGCAACGAAACTCCTGAGCGAAAAGGGCCCCATACGTTTTCTGCTCCCTTTTGGACCAGGAATCCAACTGCGCCATGCGCGGGCCTCTCCGGGCACCGTAAAAAACCTCATTTTCGTAACCCTAACCCTAGATGTGGGTATGGCAATTTGCAATGGTTCGGCAACGAAACTCCTGAGCGAAAAGGGCCCCATACGTTTTCTGCTCCCTTTTGGACAAGGAATCCAACTGCGCCATGCGCGGGCCTCTCCGGGCACCGTAAAAAACCTCATTTTCGTAACCCTAACCCTAGATGTGGGTATGGCAATTTGCAATGGTTCGGCAACGAAACTCCTGAGCGAAAAGGGCCCCATACGTTTTCTGCTCCCTTTTGGACAAGGAATCCAACTGCGCCATGCGCGGGCCTCTCCGGGCACCGTAAAAAACCTCATTTTCGTAACCCTAACCCTAGGTGCTAGTCGGGGTTAGACAATTGCTCGGCAACGAAACTCCTGAGCGAAAAGGGCCCCATACGTTTTCTGCTCCCTTTTGGACCAGGAATCCAACTGCGCCATGCGCGGGCCTCTCCGGGCACCGTAAAAAACCTCATTTTCGTAACCCTAACCCTAGATGTGGGTATGGCAATTTGCAATGGTTCGGCAATGAAACTCCTGAGCGAAAAGGGCCCCATACGTTTTCTGCTCCCTTTTGGACCAGGAATCCAACTGCGCCATGCGCGGGCCTCTCCGGGCACCGTAAAAAACCTCATTTCGTAACCCTAACCCTAGATGTGGGTATGGCAATTTGCAATGGTTCGGCAACGAAACTCCTGAGCGAAAAGGACCCCATACGTTTTCTGCTCCCTTTTGGACAAGGAATCCAACTGCGCCATGCGCGGGCCTCTCCGGGCACCGTAAAAAACCTCATTTTCGTAACCCTAACCCTAGGTGCTAGTCGGGGTTAGACAATTGCTCGGCAACGAAACTCCTGAGCGAAAAGGGCCCCATACGTTTTCTGCTCCCTTTTGGACCAGGAATCCAACTGCGCCATGCGCGGGCCTCTCCGGGCATCGTAAAAAACCTCATTTTCGTAACCCTAACCCTAGATGTGGGTATGGCAATTTGCAATGGTTCGGCAACGAAACTCCTGAGCGAAAAGGGCCCCATACGTTTTCTGCTCCCTTTTGGACCAGGAATCCAACTGCGCCATGCGCGGGCCTCTCCGGGCACCGTAAAAAACCTCATTTTCGTAACCCTAACCCTAGGTGCTAGTCGGGGTTAGACAATTGCTCGGCAACGAAACTCCTGAGCGAAAAGGGCCCCATACGTTTTCTGCTCCCTTTTGGACCAGGAATCCAACTGCGCCATGCGCGGGCCTCTCCGGGCACCGTAAAAAACCTCATTTTCGTAACCCTAACCCTAGGTGCTAGTCGGGGTTAGACAATTGCTCGGCAACAAAACTCCTGAGCGAAAAGGGCCCCATACGTTTTCTGCTCCCTTTTGGACCAGGAATCCAACTGCGCCATGCGCGGGCCTCTCCGGGCACCGTAAAAAACCTCATTTTCGTAACCCTAACCCTAGGTGCTAGTCGGGGTTAGACAATTGCTCGGCAACGAAACTCCTGAGCGAAAAGGGCCCCATACGTTTTCTGCTCCCTTTTGGACCAGGAATCCAACTGCGCCATGCGCGGGCCTCTCCGGGCACCGTAAAAAACCTCATTTTCGTAACCCTAACCCTAGATGTGGGTATGGCAATTTGCAATGGTTCGGCAACGAAACTCCTGAGCGAAAAGGGCCCCATACGTTTTCTGCTCCCTTTTGGACAAGGAATCCAACTGCGCCATGCGCGGGCCTCTCCGGGCACCGTAAAAAACCTCATTTTCGTAACCCTAACCCTAGGTGCTAGTCGGGGTTAGACAATTGCTCGGCAACGAAACTCCTGAGCGAAAAGGGCCCCATACGTTTTCTGCTCCCTTTTGGACAAGGAATCCAACTGCGCCATGCGCGGGCCTCTCCGGGCACCGTAAAAAACCTCATTTTCGTAACCCTAACCCTAGATGTGGGTATGGCAATTTGCAATGGTTCGGCAACGAAACTCCTGAGCGAAAAGGGCCCCATACGTTTTCTGCTCCCTTTTGGACAAGGAATCCAACTGCGCCATGCGCGGGCCTCTCCGGGCACCGTAAAAAACCTCATTTTCGTAACCCTAACCCTAGGTGCTAGTCGGGGTTAGACAATTGCTCGGCAACGAAACTCCTGAGCGAAAAGGGCCCCATACGTTTTCTGCTCCCTTTTGGACCAGGAATCCAACTGCGCCATGCGCGGGCCTCTCCGGGCACCGTAAAAAACCTCATTTTCGTAACCCTAACCCTAGATGTGGGTATGGCAATTTGCAATGGTTCGGCAACGAAACTCCTGAGCGAAAAGGGCCCCATACGTTTTCTGCTCCCTTTTGGACAAGGAATCCAACTGCGCCATGCGCGGGCCTCTCCGGGCACCGTAAAAAACCTCATTTTCGTAACCCTAACCCTAGATGTGGGTATGGCAATTTGCAATGGTTCGGCAACGAAACTCCTGAGCGAAAAGGGCCCCATACGTTTTCTGCTCCCTTTTGGACAAGGAATCCAACTGCGCCATGCGCGGGCCTCTCCGGGCACCGTAAAAAACCTCATTTTCGTAACCCTAACCCTAGGTGCTAGTCGGGGTTAGACAATTGCTCGGCAACGAAACTCCTGAGCGAAAAGGGCCCCATACGTTTTCTGCTCCCTTTTGGACCAGGAATCCAACTGCGCCATGCGCGGGCCTCTCCGGGCACCGTAAAAAACCTCATTTTCGTAACCCTAACCCTAGATGTGGGTATGGCAATTTGCAATGGTTCGGCAATGAAACTCCTGAGCGAAAAGGGCCCCATACGTTGTCTGCTCCCTTTTGGACCAGGAATCCAACTGCGCCATGCGCGGGCCTCTCCGGGCACCGTAAAAAACCTCATTTTCGTAACCCTAACCCTAGATGTGGGTATGGCAATTTGCAATGGTTCGGCAACGAAACTCCTGAGCGAAAAGGACCCCATACGTTTTCTGCTCCCTTTTGGACAAGGAATCCAACTGCGCCATGCGCGGGCCTCTCCGGGCACCGTAAAAAACCTCATTTTCGTAACCCTAACCCTAGGTGCTAGTCGGGGTTAGACAATTGCTCGGCAACGAAACTCCTGAGCGAAAAGGGCCCCATACGTTTTCTGCTCCCTTTTGGACCAGGAATCCAACTGCGCCATGCGCGGGCCTCTCCGGGCATCGTAAAAAACCTCATTTTCGTAACCCTAACCCTAGATGTGGGTATGGCAATTTGCAATGGTTCGGCAACGAAACTCCTGAGCGAAAAGGGCCCCATACGTTTTCTGCTCCCTTTTGGACCAGGAATCCAACTGCGCCATGCGCGGGCCTCTCCGGGCACCGTAAAAAACCTCATTTTCGTAACCCTAACCCTAGGTGCTAGTCGGGGTTAGACAATTGCTCGGCAACGAAACTCCTGAGCGAAAAGGGCCCCATACGTTTTCTGCTCCCTTTTGGACCAGGAATCCAACTGCGCCATGCGCGGGCCTCTCCGGGCACCGTAAAAAACCTCATTTTCGTAACCCTAACCCTAGGTGCTAGTCGGGGTTAGACAATTGCTCGGCAACAAAACTCCTGAGCGAAAAGGGCCCCATACGTTTTCTGCTCCCTTTTGGACCAGGAATCCAACTGCGCCATGCGCGGGCCTCTCCGGGCACCGTAAAAAACCTCATTTTCGTAACCCTAACCCTAGATGTGGGTATGGCAATTTGCAATGGTTCGGCAACGAAACTCCTGAGCGAAAAGGGCCCCATACGTTTTCTGCTCCCTTTTGGACAAGGAATCCAACTGCGCCATGCGCGGGCCTCTCCGGGCACCGTAAAAAAACTCATTTTCGTAACCCTAACCCTAGGTGCTAGTCGGGGTTAGACAATTGCTCGGCAACGAAACTCCTGAGCGAAAAGGGCCCCATACGTTTTCTGCTCCCTTTTGGACCAGGAATCCAACTGCGCCATGCGCGGGCCTCTCCGGGCACCGTAAAAAACCTCATTTTCGTAACCCTAACCCTAGATGTGGGTATGGCAATTTGCAATGGTTCGGCAACGAAACTCCTGAGCGAAAAGGGCCCCATACGTTTTCTGCTCCCTTTTGGACAAGGAATCCAACTGCGCCATGCGCGGGCCTCTCCGGGCACCGTAAAAAACCTCATTTTCGTAACCCTAACCCTAGATGTGGGTATGGCAATTTGCAATGGTTCGGCAACGAAACTCCTGAGCGAAAAGGGCCCCATACGTTTTCTGCTCCCTTTTGGACAAGGAATCCAACTGCGCCATGCGCGGGCCTCTCCGGGCACCGTAAAAAACCTCATTTTCGTAACCCTAACCCTAGGTGCTAGTCGGGGTTAGACAATTGCTCGGCAACGAAACTCCTGAGCGAAAAGGGCCCCATACGTTTTCTGCTCCCTTTTGGACCAGGAATCCAACTGCGCCATGCGCGGGCCTCTCCGGGCACCGTAAAAAACCTCATTTTCGTAACCCTAACCCTAGATGTGGGTATGGCAATTTGCAATGGTTCGGCAATGAAACTCCTGAGCGAAAAGGGCCCCATACGTTGTCTGCTCCCTTTTGGACCAGGAATCCAACTGCGCCATGCGCGGGCCTCTCCGGGCACCGTAAAAAACCTCATTTTCGTAACCCTAACCCTAGATGTGGGTATGGCAATTTGCAATGGTTCGGCAACGAAACTCCTGAGCGAAAAGGACCCCATACGTTTTCTGCTCCCTTTTGGACAAGGAATCCAACTGCGCCATGCGCGGGCCTCTCCGGGCACCGTAAAAAACCTCATTTTCGTAACCCTAACCCTAGGTGCTAGTCGGGGTTAGACAATTGCTCGGCAACGAAACTCCTGAGCGAAAAGGGCCCCATACGTTTTCTGCTCCCTTTTGGACCAGGAATCCAACTGCGCCATGCGCGGGCCTCTCCGGGCATCGTAAAAAACCTCATTTTCGTAACCCTAACCCTAGATGTGGGTATGGCAATTTGCAATGGTTCGGCAACGAAACTCCTGAGCGAAAAGGGCCCCATACGTTTTCTGCTCCCTTTTGGACCAGGAATCCAACTGCGCCATGCGCGGGCCTCTCCGGGCACCGTAAAAAACCTCATTTTCGTAACCCTAACCCTAGGTGCTAGTCGGGGTTAGACAATTGCTCGGCAACGAAACTCCTGAGCGAAAAGGGCCCCATACGTTTTCTGCTCCCTTTTGGACCAGGAATCCAACTGCGCCATGCGCGGGCCTCTCCGGGCACCGTAAAAAACCTCATTTTCGTAACCCTAACCCTAGGTGCTAGTCGGGGTTAGACAATTGCTCGGCAACAAAACTCCTGAGCGAAAAGGGCCCCATACGTTTTCTGCTCCCTTTTGGACCAGGAATCCAACTGCGCCATGCGCGGGCCTCTCCGGGCACCGTAAAAAACCTCATTTTCGTAACCCTAACCCTAGATGTGGGTATGGCAATTTGCAATGGTTCGGCAACGAAACTCCTGAGCGAAAAGGGCCCCATACGTTTTCTGCTCCCTTTTGGACAAGGAATCCAACTGCGCCATGCGCGGGCCTCTCCGGGCACCGTAAAAAAACTCATTTTCGTAACCCTAACCCTAGGTGCTAGTCGGGGTTAGACAATTGCTCGGCAACGAAACTCCTGAGCGAAAAGGGCCCCATACGTTTTCTGCTCCCTTTTGGACCAGGAATCCAACTGCGCCATGCGCGGGCCTCTCCGGGCACCGTAAAAAACCTCATTTTCGTAACCCTAACCCTAGATGTGGGTATGGCAATTTGCAATGGTTCGGCAACGAAACTCCTGAGCGAAAAGGGCCCCATACGTTTTCTGCTCCCTTTTGGACAAGGAATCCAACTGCGCCATGCGCGGGCCTCTCCGGGCACCGTAAAAAACCTCATTTTCGTAACCCTAACCCTAGATGTGGGTATGGCAATTTGCAATGGTTCGGCAACGAAACTCCTGAGCGAAAAGGGCCCCATACGTTTTCTGCTCCCTTTTGGACAAGGAATCCAACTGCGCCATGCGCGGGCCTCTCCGGGCACCGTAAAAAACCTCATTTTCGTAACCCTAACCCTAGGTGCTAGTCGGGGTTAGACAATTGCTCGGCAACGAAACTCCTGAGCGAAAAGGGCCCCATACGTTTTCTGCTCCCTTTTGGACCAGGAATCCAACTGCGCCATGCGCGGGCCTCTCCGGGCACCGTAAAAAACCTCATTTTCGTAACCCTAACCCTAGATGTGGGTATGGCAATTTGCAATGGTTCGGCAATGAAACTCCTGAGCGAAAAGGGCCCCATACGTTTTCTGCTCCCTTTTGGACCAGGAATCCAACTGCGCCATGCGCGGGCCTCTCCGGGCACCGTAAAAAACCTCATTTTCGTAACCCTAACCCTAGATGTGGGTATGGCAATTTGCAATGGTTCGGCAACGAAACTCCTGAGCGAAAAGGACCCCATACGTTTTCTGCTCCCTTTTGGACAAGGAATCCAACTGCGCCATGCGCGGGCCTCTCCGGGCACCGTAAAAAACCTCATTTTCGTAACCCTAACCCTAGGTGCTAGTCGGGGTTAGACAATTGCTCGGCAACGAAACTCCTGAGCGAAAAGGGCCCCATACGTTTTCTGCTCCCTTTTGGACCAGGAATCCAACTGCGCCATGCGCGGGCCTCTCCGGGCATCGTAAAAAACCTCATTTTCGTAACCCTAACCCTAGATGTGGGTATGGCAATTTGCAATGGTTCGGCAACGAAACTCCTGAGCGAAAAGGGCCCCATACGTTTTCTGCTCCCTTTTGGACCAGGAATCCAACTGCGCCATGCGCGGGCCTCTCCGGGCACCGTAAAAAACCTCATTTTCGTAACCCTAACCCTAGGTGCTAGTCGGGGTTAGACAATTGCTCGGCAACGAAACTCCTGAGCGAAAAGGGCCCCATACGTTTTCTGCTCCCTTTTGGACCAGGAATCCAACTGCGCCATGCGCGGGCCTCTCCGGGCACCGTAAAAAACCTCATTTTCGTAACCCTAACCCTAGGTGCTAGTCGGGGTTAGACAATTGCTCGGCAACAAAACTCCTGAGCGAAAAGGGCCCCATACGTTTTCTGCTCCCTTTTGGACCAGGAATCCAACTGCGCCATGCGCGGGCCTCTCCGGGCACCGTAAAAAACCTCATTTTCGTAACCCTAACCCTAGATGTGGGTATGGCAATTTGCAATGGTTCGGCAACGAAACTCCTGAGCGAAAAGGGCCCCATACGTTTTCTGCTCCCTTTTGGACAAGGAATCCAACTGCGCCATGCGCGGGCCTCTCCGGGCACCGTAAAAAAACTCATTTTCGTAACCCTAACCCTAGGTGCTAGTCGGGGTTAGACAATTGCTCGGCAACGAAACTCCTGAGCGAAAAGGGCCCCATACGTTTTCTGCTCCCTTTTGGACCAGGAATCCAACTGCGCCATGCGCGGGCCTCTCCGGGCACCGTAAAAAACCTCATTTTCGTAACCCTAACCCTAGATGTGGGTATGGCAATTTGCAATGGTTCGGCAACGAAACTCCTGAGCGAAAAGGGCCCCATACGTTTTCTGCTCCCTTTTGGACAAGGAATCCAACTGCGCCATGCGCGGGCCTCTCCGGGCACCGTAAAAAACCTCATTTTCGTAACCCTAACCCTAGATGTGGGTATGGCAATTTGCAATGGTTCGGCAACGAAACTCCTGAGCGAAAAGGGCCCCATACGTTTTCTGCTCCCTTTTGGACAAGGAATCCAACTGCGCCATGCGCGGGCCTCTCCGGGCACCGTAAAAAACCTCATTTTCGTAACCCTAACCCTAGGTGCTAGTCGGGGTTAGACAATTGCTCGGCAACGAAACTCCTGAGCGAAAAGGGCCCCATACGTTTTCTGCTCCCTTTTGGACCAGGAATCCAACTGCGCCATGCGCGGGCCTCTCCGGGCACCGTAAAAAACCTCATTTTCGTAACCCTAACCCTAGATGTGGGTATGGCAATTTGCAATGGTTCGGCAATGAAACTCCTGAGCGAAAAGGGCCCCATACGTTTTCTGCTCCCTTTTGGACCAGGAATCCAACTGCGCCATGCGCGGGCCTCTCCGGGCACCGTAAAAAACCTCATTTTCGTAACCCTAACCCTAGATGTGGGTATGGCAATTTGCAATGGTTCGGCAACGAAACTCCTGAGCGAAAAGGACCCCATACGTTTTCTGCTCCCTTTTGGACAAGGAATCCAACTGCGCCATGCGCGGGCCTCTCCGGGCACCGTAAAAAACCTCATTTTCGTAACCCTAACCCTAGGTGCTAGTCGGGGTTAGACAATTGCTCGGCAACGAAACTCCTGAGCGAAAAGGGCCCCATACGTTTTCTGCTCCCTTTTGGACCAGGAATCCAACTGCGCCATGCGCGGGCCTCTCCGGGCATCGTAAAAAACCTCATTTTCGTAACCCTAACCCTAGATGTGGGTATGGCAATTTGCAATGGTTCGGCAACGAAACTCCTGAGCGAAAAGGGCCCCATACGTTTTCTGCTCCCTTTTGGACCAGGAATCCAACTGCGCCATGCGCGGGCCTCTCCGGGCACCGTAAAAAACCTCATTTTCGTAACCCTAACCCTAGGTGCTAGTCGGGGTTAGACAATTGCTCGGCAACGAAACTCCTGAGCGAAAAGGGCCCCATACGTTTTCTGCTCCCTTTTGGACCAGGAATCCAACTGCGCCATGCGCGGGCCTCTCCGGGCACCGTAAAAAACCTCATTTTCGTAACCCTAACCCTAGGTGCTAGTCGGGGTTAGACAATTGCTCGGCAACAAAACTCCTGAGCGAAAAGGGCCCCATACGTTTTCTGCTCCCTTTTGGACCAGGAATCCAACTGCGCCATGCGCGGGCCTCTCCGGGCACCGTAAAAAACCTCATTTTCGTAACCCTAACCCTAGGTGCTAGTCGGGGTTAGACAATTGCTCGGCAACGAAACTCCTGAGCGAAAAGGGCCCCATACGTTTTCTGCTCCCTTTTGGACCAGGAATCCAACTGCGCCATGCGCGGGCCTCTCCGGGCACCGTAAAAAACCTCATTTTCGTAACCCTAACCCTAGATGTGGGTATGGCAATTTGCAATGGTTCGGCAACGAAACTCCTGAGCGAAAAGGGCCCCATACGTTTTCTGCTCCCTTTTGGACAAGGAATCCAACTGCGCCATGCGCGGGCCTCTCCGGGCACCGTAAAAAACCTCATTTTCGTAACCCTAACCCTAGGTGCTAGTCGGGGTTAGACAATTGCTCGGCAACGAAACTCCTGAGCGAAAAGGGCCCCATACGTTTTCTGCTCCCTTTTGGACAAGGAATCCAACTGCGCCATGCGCGGGCCTCTCCGGGCACCGTAAAAAACCTCATTTTCGTAACCCTAACCCTAGATGTGGGTATGGCAATTTGCAATGGTTCGGCAACGAAACTCCTGAGCGAAAAGGGCCCCATACGTTTTCTGCTCCCTTTTGGACAAGGAATCCAACTGCGCCATGCGCGGGCCTCTCCGGGCACCGTAAAAAACCTCATTTTCGTAACCCTAACCCTAGGTGCTAGTCGGGGTTAGACAATTGCTCGGCAACGAAACTCCTGAGCGAAAAGGGCCCCATACGTTTTCTGCTCCCTTTTGGACCAGGAATCCAACTGCGCCATGCGCGGGCCTCTCCGGGCACCGTAAAAAACCTCATTTTCGTAACCCTAACCCTAGATGTGGGTATGGCAATTTGCAATGGTTCGGCAATGAAACTCCTGAGCGAAAAGGGCCCCATACGTTGTCTGCTCCCTTTTGGACCAGGAATCCAACTGCGCCATGCGCGGGCCTCTCCGGGCACCGTAAAAAACCTCATTTTCGTAACCCTAACCCTAGATGTGGGTATGGCAATTTGCAATGGTTCGGCAACGAAACTCCTGAGCGAAAAGGACCCCATACGTTTTCTGCTCCCTTTTGGACAAGGAATCCAACTGCGCCATGCGCGGGCCTCTCCGGGCACCGTAAAAAACCTCATTTTCGTAACCCTAACCCTAGGTGCTAGTCGGGGTTAGACAATTGCTCGGCAACGAAACTCCTGAGCGAAAAGGGCCCCATACGTTTTCTGCTCCCTTTTGGACCAGGAATCCAACTGCGCCATGCGCGGGCCTCTCCGGGCATCGTAAAAAACCTCATTTTCGTAACCCTAACCCTAGATGTGGGTATGGCAATTTGCAATGGTTCGGCAACGAAACTCCTGAGCGAAAAGGGCCCCATACGTTTTCTGCTCCCTTTTGGACCAGGAATCCAACTGCGCCATGCGCGGGCCTCTCCGGGCACCGTAAAAAACCTCATTTTCGTAACCCTAACCCTAGGTGCTAGTCGGGGTTAGACAATTGCTCGGCAACGAAACTCCTGAGCGAAAAGGGCCCCATACGTTTTCTGCTCCCTTTTGGACCAGGAATCCAACTGCGCCATGCGCGGGCCTCTCCGGGCACCGTAAAAAACCTCATTTTCGTAACCCTAACCCTAGGTGCTAGTCGGGGTTAGACAATTGCTCGGCAACAAAACTCCTGAGCGAAAAGGGCCCCATACGTTTTCTGCTCCCTTTTGGACCAGGAATCCAACTGCGCCATGCGCGGGCCTCTCCGGGCACCGTAAAAAACCTCATTTTCGTAACCCTAACCCTAGATGTGGGTATGGCAATTTGCAATGGTTCGGCAACGAAACTCCTGAGCGAAAAGGGCCCCATACGTTTTCTGCTCCCTTTTGGACAAGGAATCCAACTGCGCCATGCGCGGGCCTCTCCGGGCACCGTAAAAAAACTCATTTTCGTAACCCTAACCCTAGGTGCTAGTCGGGGTTAGACAATTGCTCGGCAACGAAACTCCTGAGCGAAAAGGGCCCCATACGTTTTCTGCTCCCTTTTGGACCAGGAATCCAACTGCGCCATGCGCGGGCCTCTCCGGGCACCGTAAAAAACCTCATTTTCGTAACCCTAACCCTAGATGTGGGTATGGCAATTTGCAATGGTTCGGCAACGAAACTCCTGAGCGAAAAGGGCCCCATACGTTTTCTGCTCCCTTTTGGACAAGGAATCCAACTGCGCCATGCGCGGGCCTCTCCGGGCACCGTAAAAAACCTCATTTTCGTAACCCTAACCCTAGATGTGGGTATGGCAATTTGCAATGGTTCGGCAACGAAACTCCTGAGCGAAAAGGGCCCCATACGTTTTCTGCTCCCTTTTGGACAAGGAATCCAACTGCGCCATGCGCGGGCCTCTCCGGGCACCGTAAAAAACCTCATTTTCGTAACCCTAACCCTAGGTGCTAGTCGGGGTTAGACAATTGCTCGGCAACGAAACTCCTGAGCGAAAAGGGCCCCATACGTTTTCTGCTCCCTTTTGGACCAGGAATCCAACTGCGCCATGCGCGGGCCTCTCCGGGCACCGTAAAAAACCTCATTTTCGTAACCCTAACCCTAGATGTGGGTATGGCAATTTGCAATGGTTCGGCAATGAAACTCCTGAGCGAAAAGGGCCCCATACGTTTTCTGCTCCCTTTTGGACCAGGAATCCAACTGCGCCATGCGCGGGCCTCTCCGGGCACCGTAAAAAACCTCATTTTCGTAACCCTAACCCTAGATGTGGGTATGGCAATTTGCAATGGTTCGGCAACGAAACTCCTGAGCGAAAAGGACCCCATACGTTTTCTGCTCCCTTTTGGACAAGGAATCCAACTGCGCCATGCGCGGGCCTCTCCGGGCACCGTAAAAAACCTCATTTTCGTAACCCTAACCCTAGGTGCTAGTCGGGGTTAGACAATTGCTCGGCAACGAAACTCCTGAGCGAAAAGGGCCCCATACGTTTTCTGCTCCCTTTTGGACCAGGAATCCAACTGCGCCATGCGCGGGCCTCTCCGGGCATCGTAAAAAACCTCATTTTCGTAACCCTAACCCTAGATGTGGGTATGGCAATTTGCAATGGTTCGGCAACGAAACTCCTGAGCGAAAAGGGCCCCATACGTTTTCTGCTCCCTTTTGGACCAGGAATCCAACTGCGCCATGCGCGGGCCTCTCCGGGCACCGTAAAAAACCTCATTTTCGTAACCCTAACCCTAGGTGCTAGTCGGGGTTAGACAATTGCTCGGCAACGAAACTCCTGAGCGAAAAGGGCCCCATACGTTTTCTGCTCCCTTTTGGACCAGGAATCCAACTGCGCCATGCGCGGGCCTCTCCGGGCACCGTAAAAAACCTCATTTTCGTAACCCTAACCCTAGGTGCTAGTCGGGGTTAGACAATTGCTCGGCAACAAAACTCCTGAGCGAAAAGGGCCCCATACGTTTTCTGCTCCCTTTTGGACCAGGAATCCAACTGCGCCATGCGCGGGCCTCTCCGGGCACCGTAAAAAACCTCATTTTCGTAACCCTAACCCTAGATGTGGGTATGGCAATTTGCAATGGTTCGGCAACGAAACTCCTGAGCGAAAAGGGCCCCATACGTTTTCTGCTCCCTTTTGGACAAGGAATCCAACTGCGCCATGCGCGGGCCTCTCCGGGCACCGTAAAAAAACTCATTTTCGTAACCCTAACCCTAGGTGCTAGTCGGGGTTAGACAATTGCTCGGCAACGAAACTCCTGAGCGAAAAGGGCCCCATACGTTTTCTGCTCCCTTTTGGACCAGGAATCCAACTGCGCCATGCGCGGGCCTCTCCGGGCACCGTAAAAAACCTCATTTTCGTAACCCTAACCCTAGATGTGGGTATGGCAATTTGCAATGGTTCGGCAACGAAACTCCTGAGCGAAAAGGGCCCCATACGTTTTCTGCTCCCTTTTGGACAAGGAATCCAACTGCGCCATGCGCGGGCCTCTCCGGGCACCGTAAAAAACCTCATTTTCGTAACCCTAACCCTAGATGTGGGTATGGCAATTTGCAATGGTTCGGCAACGAAACTCCTGAGCGAAAAGGGCCCCATACGTTTTCTGCTCCCTTTTGGACAAGGAATCCAACTGCGCCATGCGCGGGCCTCTCCGGGCACCGTAAAAAACCTCATTTTCGTAACCCTAACCCTAGGTGCTAGTCGGGGTTAGACAATTGCTCGGCAACGAAACTCCTGAGCGAAAAGGGCCCCATACGTTTTCTGCTCCCTTTTGGACCAGGAATCCAACTGCGCCATGCGCGGGCCTCTCCGGGCACCGTAAAAAACCTCATTTTCGTAACCCTAACCCTAGATGTGGGTATGGCAATTTGCAATGGTTCGGCAATGAAACTCCTGAGCGAAAAGGGCCCCATACGTTTTCTGCTCCCTTTTGGACCAGGAATCCAACTGCGCCATGCGCGGGCCTCTCCGGGCACCGTAAAAAACCTCATTTTCGTAACCCTAACCCTAGATGTGGGTATGGCAATTTGCAATGGTTCGGCAACGAAACTCCTGAGCGAAAAGGACCCCATACGTTTTCTGCTCCCTTTTGGACAAGGAATCCAACTGCGCCATGCGCGGGCCTCTCCGGGCACCGTAAAAAACCTCATTTTCGTAACCCTAACCCTAGGTGCTAGTCGGGGTTAGACAATTGCTCGGCAACGAAACTCCTGAGCGAAAAGGGCCCCATACGTTTTCTGCTCCCTTTTGGACCAGGAATCCAACTGCGCCATGCGCGGGCCTCTCCGGGCATCCGTAAAAAACCTCATTTTCGTAACCCTAACCCTAGATGTGGGTATGGCAATTTGCAATGGTTCGGCAACGAAACTCCTGAGCGAAAAGGGCCCCATACGTTTTCTGCTCCCTTTTGGACCAGGAATCCAACTGCGCCATGCGCGGGCCTCTCCGGGCACCGTAAAAAACCTCATTTTCGTAACCCTAACCCTAGGTGCTAGTCGGGGTTAGACAATTGCTCGGCAACGAAACTCCTGAGCGAAAAGGGCCCCATACGTTTTCTGCTCCCTTTTGGACCAGGAATCCAACTGCGCCATGCGCGGGCCTCTCCGGGCACCGTAAAAAACCTCATTTTCGTAACCCTAACCCTAGGTGCTAGTCGGGGTTAGACAATTGCTCGGCAACAAAACTCCTGAGCGAAAAGGGCCCCATACGTTTTCTGCTCCCTTTTGGACCAGGAATCCAACTGCGCCATGCGCGGGCCTCTCCGGGCACCGTAAAAAACCTCATTTTCGTAACCCTAACCCTAGGTGCTAGTCGGGGTTAGACAATTGCTCGGCAACGAAACTCCTGAGCGAAAAGGGCCCCATACGTTTTCTGCTCCCTTTTGGACCAGGAATCCAACTGCGCCATGCGCGGGCCTCTCCGGGCACCGTAAAAAACCTCATTTTCGTAACCCTAACCCTAGATGTGGGTATGGCAATTTGCAATGGTTCGGCAACGAAACTCCTGAGCGAAAAGGGCCCCATACGTTTCTGCTCCCTTTTGGACAAGGAATCCAACTGCGCCATGCGCGGGCCTCTCCGGGCACCGTAAAAAACCTCATTTTCGTAACCCTAACCCTAGGTGCTAGTCGGGGTTAGACAATTGCTCGGCAACGAAACTCCTGAGCGAAAAGGGCCCCATACGTTTTCTGCTCCCTTTTGGACAAGGAATCCAACTGCGCCATGCGCGGGCCTCTCCGGGCACCGTAAAAAACCTCATTTTCGTAACCCTAACCCTAGATGTGGGTATGGCAATTTGCAATGGTTCGGCAACGAAACTCCTGAGCGAAAAGGGCCCCATACGTTTTCTGCTCCCTTTTGGACAAGGAATCCAACTGCGCCATGCGCGGGCCTCTCCGGGCACCGTAAAAAACCTCATTTTCGTAACCCTAACCCTAGGTGCTAGTCGGGGTTAGACAATTGCTCGGCAACGAAACTCCTGAGCGAAAAGGGCCCCATACGTTTTCTGCTCCCTTTTGGACCAGGAATCCAACTGCGCCATGCGCGGGCCTCTCCGGGCACCGTAAAAAACCTCATTTTCGTAACCCTAACCCTAGATGTGGGTATGGCAATTTGCAATGGTTCGGCAATGAAACTCCTGAGCGAAAAGGGCCCCATACGTTGTCTGCTCCCTTTTGGACCAGGAATCCAACTGCGCCATGCGCGGGCCTCTCCGGGCACCGTAAAAAACCTCATTTTCGTAACCCTAACCCTAGATGTGGGTATGGCAATTTGCAATGGTTCGGCAACGAAACTCCTGAGCGAAAAGGACCCCATACGTTTTCTGCTCCCTTTTGGACAAGGAATCCAACTGCGCCATGCGCGGGCCTCTCCGGGCACCGTAAAAAACCTCATTTTCGTAACCCTAACCCTAGGTGCTAGTCGGGGTTAGACAATTGCTCGGCAACGAAACTCCTGAGCGAAAAGGGCCCCATACGTTTTCTGCTCCCTTTTGGACCAGGAATCCAACTGCGCCATGCGCGGGCCTCTCCGGGCATCGTAAAAAACCTCATTTTCGTAACCCTAACCCTAGATGTGGGTATGGCAATTTGCAATGGTTCGGCAACGAAACTCCTGAGCGAAAAGGGCCCCATACGTTTTCTGCTCCCTTTTGGACCAGGAATCCAACTGCGCCATGCGCGGGCCTCTCCGGGCACCGTAAAAAACCTCATTTTCGTAACCCTAACCCTAGGTGCTAGTCGGGGTTAGACAATTGCTCGGCAACGAAACTCTTGAGCGAAAAGGGCCCCATACGTTTTCTGCTCCCTTTTGGACCAGGAATCCAACTGCGCCATGCGCGGGCCTCTCCGGGCACCGTAAAAAACCTCATTTTCGTAACCCTAACCCTAGGTGCTAGTCGGGGTTAGACAATTGCTCGGCAACAAAACTCCTGAGCGAAAAGGGCCCCATACGTTTTCTGCTCCCTTTTGGACCAGGAATCCAACTGCGCCATGCGCGGGCCTCTCCGGGCACCGTAAAAAACCTCATTTTCGTAACCCTAACCCTAGATGTGGGTATGGCAATTTGCAATGGTTCGGCAACGAAACTCCTGAGCGAAAAGGGCCCCATACGTTTTCTGCTCCCTTTTGGACAAGGAATCCAACTGCGCCATGCGCGGGCCTCTCCGGGCACCGTAAAAAAACTCATTTTCGTAACCCTAACCCTAGGTGCTAGTCGGGGTTAGACAATTGCTCGGCAACGAAACTCCTGAGCGAAAAGGGCCCCATACGTTTTCTGCTCCCTTTTGGACCAGGAATCCAACTGCGCCATGCGCGGGCCTCTCCGGGCACCGTAAAAAACCTCATTTTCGTAACCCTAACCCTAGATGTGGGTATGGCAATTTGCAATGGTTCGGCAACGAAACTCCTGAGCGAAAAGGGCCCCATACGTTTTCTGCTCCCTTTTGGACAAGGAATCCAACTGCGCCATGCGCGGGCCTCTCCGGGCACCGTAAAAAACCTCATTTTCGTAACCCTAACCCTAGATGTGGGTATGGCAATTTGCAATGGTTCGGCAACGAAACTCCTGAGCGAAAAGGGCCCCATACGTTTTCTGCTCCCTTTTGGACAAGGAATCCAACTGCGCCATGCGCGGGCCTCTCCGGGCACCGTAAAAAACCTCATTTTCGTAACCCTAACCCTAGGTGCTAGTCGGGGTTAGACAATTGCTCGGCAACG
The DNA here is from genome assembly GCF_964638095.1 of Poromitra crassiceps. NCBI lineage: Eukaryota > Metazoa > Chordata > Actinopteri > Beryciformes > Melamphaidae > Poromitra > Poromitra crassiceps. Next base: position 16,960 of record NW_028151056.1, on the reverse strand, counting down.
AAACTCCTGAGCGAAAAGGGCCCCATACGTTTTCTGCTCCCTTTTGGACCAGGAATCCAACTGCGCCATGCGCGGGCCTCTCCGGGCACCGTAAAAAACCTCATTTTCGTAACCCTAACCCTAGATGTGGGTATGGCAATTTGCAATGGTTCGGCAATGAAACTCCTGAGCGAAAAGGGCCCCATACGTTTTCTGCTCCCTTTTGGACCAGGAATCCAACTGCGCCATGCGCGGGCCTCTCCGGGCACCGTAAAAAACCTCATTTTCGTAACCCTAACCCTAGATGTGGGTATGGCAATTTGCAATGGTTCGGCAACGAAACTCCTGAGCGAAAAGGACCCCATACGTTTTCTGCTCCCTTTTGGACAAGGAATCCAACTGCGCCATGCGCGGGCCTCTCCGGGCACCGTAAAAAACCTCATTTTCGTAACCCTAACCCTAGGTGCTAGTCGGGGTTAGACAATTGCTCGGCAACGAAACTCCTGAGCGAAAAGGGCCCCATACGTTTTCTGCTCCCTTTTGGACCAGGAATCCAACTGCGCCATGCGCGGGCCTCTCCGGGCATCGTAAAAAACCTCATTTTCGTAACCCTAACCCTAGATGTGGGTATGGCAATTTGCAATGGTTCGGCAACGAAACTCCTGAGCGAAAAGGGCCCCATACGTTTTCTGCTCCCTTTTGGACCAGGAATCCAACTGCGCCATGCGCGGGCCTCTCCGGGCACCGTAAAAAACCTCATTTTCGTAACCCTAACCCTAGGTGCTAGTCGGGGTTAGACAATTGCTCGGCAACGAAACTCCTGAGCGAAAAGGGCCCCATACGTTTTCTGCTCCCTTTTGGACCAGGAATCCAACTGCGCCATGCGCGGGCCTCTCCGGGCATCGTAAAAAACCTCATTTTCGTAACCCTAACCCTAGATGTGGGTATGGCAATTTGCAATGGTTCGGCAACGAAACTCCTGAGCGAAAAGGGCCCCATACGTTTTCTGCTCCCTTTTGGACCAGGAATCCAACTGCGCCATGCGCGGGCCTCTCCGGGCACCGTAAAAAACCTCATTTTCGTAACCCTAACCCTAGGTGCTAGTCGGGGTTAGACAATTGCTCGGCAACGAAACTCCTGAGCGAAAAGGGCCCCATACGTTTTCTGCTCCCTTTTGGACCAGGAATCCAACTGCGCCATGCGCGGGCCTCTCCGGGCACCGTAAAAAACCTCATTTTCGTAACCCTAACCCTAGGTGCTAGTCGGGGTTAGACAATTGCTCGGCAACAAAACTCCTGAGCGAAAAGGGCCCCATACGTTTTCTGCTCCCTTTTGGACCAGGAATCCAACTGCGCCATGCGCGGGCCTCTCCGGGCACCGTAAAAAACCTCATTTTCGTAACCCTAACCCTAGGTGCTAGTCGGGGTTAGACAATTGCTCGGCAACGAAACTCCTGAGCGAAAAGGGCCCCATACGTTTTCTGCTCCCTTTTGGACCAGGAATCCAACTGCGCCATGCGCGGGCCTCTCCGGGCACCGTAAAAAACCTCATTTTCGTAACCCTAACCCTAGATGTGGGTATGGCAATTTGCAATGGTTCGGCAACGAAACTCCTGAGCGAAAAGGGCCCCATACGTTTTCTGCTCCCTTTTGGACAAGGAATCCAACTGCGCCATGCGCGGGCCTCTCCGGGCACCGTAAAAAACCTCATTTTCGTAACCCTAACCCTAGGTGCTAGTCGGGGTTAGACAATTGCTCGGCAACGAAACTCCTGAGCGAAAAGGGCCCCATACGTTTTCTGCTCCCTTTTGGACAAGGAATCCAACTGCGCCATGCGCGGGCCTCTCCGGGCACCGTAAAAAACCTCATTTTCGTAACCCTAACCCTAGATGTGGGTATGGCAATTTGCAATGGTTCGGCAACGAAACTCCTGAGCGAAAAGGGCCCCATACGTTTTCTGCTCCCTTTTGGACAAGGAATCCAACTGCGCCATGCGCGGGCCTCTCCGGGCACCGTAAAAAACCTCATTTTCGTAACCCTAACCCTAGGTGCTAGTCGGGGTTAGACAATTGCTCGGCAACGAAACTCCTGAGCGAAAAGGGCCCCATACGTTTTCTGCTCCCTTTTGGACCAGGAATCCAACTTCGCCATGCGCGGGCCTCTCCGGGCACCGTAAAAAACCTCATTTTCGTAACCCTAACCCTAGATGTGGGTATGGCAATTTGCAATGGTTCGGCAATGAAACTCCTGAGCGAAAAGGGCCCCATACGTTGTCTGCTCCCTTTTGGACCAGGAATCCAACTGCGCCATGCGCGGGCCTCTCCGGGCACCGTAAAAAACCTCATTTTCGTAACCCTAACCCTAGATGTGGGTATGGCAATTTGCAATGGTTCGGCAACGAAACTCCTGAGCGAAAAGGACCCCATACGTTTTCTGCTCCCTTTTGGACAAGGAATCCAACTGCGCCATGCGCGGGCCTCTCCGGGCACCGTAAAAAACCTCATTTTCGTAACCCTAACCCTAGGTGCTAGTCGGGGTTAGACAATTGCTCGGCAACGAAACTCCTGAGCGAAAAGGGCCCCATACGTTTTCTGCTCCCTTTTGGACCAGGAATCCAACTGCGCCATGCGCGGGCCTCTCCGGGCATCGTAAAAAACCTCATTTTCGTAACCCTAACCCTAGATGTGGGTATGGCAATTTGCAATGGTTCGGCAACGAAACTCCTGAGCGAAAAGGGCCCCATACGTTTTCTGCTCCCTTTTGGACCAGGAATCCAACTGCGCCATGCGCGGGCCTCTCCGGGCACCGTAAAAAACCTCATTTTCGTAACCCTAACCCTAGGTGCTAGTCGGGGTTAGACAATTGCTCGGCAACGAAACTCCTGAGCGAAAAGGGCCCCATACGTTTTCTGCTCCCTTTTGGACCAGGAATCCAACTGCGCCATGCGCGGGCCTCTCCGGGCACCGTAAAAAACCTCATTTTCGTAACCCTAACCCTAGGTGCTAGTCGGGGTTAGACAATTGCTCGGCAACAAAACTCCTGAGCGAAAAGGGCCCCATACGTTTTCTGCTCCCTTTTGGACCAGGAATCCAACTGCGCCATGCGCGGGCCTCTCCGGGCACCGTAAAAAACCTCATTTTCGTAACCCTAACCCTAGATGTGGGTATGGCAATTTGCAATGGTTCGGCAACGAAACTCCTGAGCGAAAAGGGCCCCATACGTTTTCTGCTCCCTTTTGGACAAGGAATCCAACTGCGCCATGCGCGGGCCTCTCCGGGCACCGTAAAAAAACTCATTTTCGTAACCCTAACCCTAGGTGCTAGTCGGGGTTAGACAATTGCTCGGCAACGAAACTCCTGAGCGAAAAGGGCCCCATACGTTTTCTGCTCCCTTTTGGACCAGGAATCCAACTGCGCCATGCGCGGGCCTCTCCGGGCACCGTAAAAAACCTCATTTTCGTAACCCTAACCCTAGATGTGGGTATGGCAATTTGCAATGGTTCGGCAACGAAACTCCTGAGCGAAAAGGGCCCCATACGTTTTCTGCTCCCTTTTGGACAAGGAATCCAACTGCGCCATGCGCGGGCCTCTCCGGGCACCGTAAAAAACCTCATTTTCGTAACCCTAACCCTAGATGTGGGTATGGCAATTTGCAATGGTTCGGCAACGAAACTCCTGAGCGAAAAGGGCCCCATACGTTTTCTGCTCCCTTTTGGACAAGGAATCCAACTGCGCCATGCGCGGGCCTCTCCGGGCACCGTAAAAAACCTCATTTTCGTAACCCTAACCCTAGGTGCTAGTCGGGGTTAGACAATTGCTCGGCAACGAAACTCCTGAGCGAAAAGGGCCCCATACGTTTTCTGCTCCCTTTTGGACCAGGAATCCAACTGCGCCATGCGCGGGCCTCTCCGGGCACCGTAAAAAACCTCATTTTCGTAACCCTAACCCTAGATGTGGGTATGGCAATTTGCAATGGTTCGGCAATGAAACTCCTGAGCGAAAAGGGCCCCATACGTTTTCTGCTCCCTTTTGGACCAGGAATCCAACTGCGCCATGCGCGGGCCTCTCCGGGCACCGTAAAAAACCTCATTTTCGTAACCCTAACCCTAGATGTGGGTATGGCAATTTGCAATGGTTCGGCAACGAAACTCCTGAGCGAAAAGGACCCCATACGTTTTCTGCTCCCTTTTGGACAAGGAATCCAACTGCGCCATGCGCGGGCCTCTCCGGGCACCGTAAAAAACCTCATTTTCGTAACCCTAACCCTAGGTGCTAGTCGGGGTTAGACAATTGCTCGGCAACGAAACTCCTGAGCGAAAAGGGCCCCATACGTTTTCTGCTCCCTTTTGGACCAGGAATCCAACTGCGCCATGCGCGGGCCTCTCCGGGCATCGTAAAAAACCTCATTTTCGTAACCCTAACCCTAGATGTGGGTATGGCAATTTGCAATGGTTCGGCAACGAAACTCCTGAGCGAAAAGGGCCCCATACGTTTTCTGCTCCCTTTTGGACCAGGAATCCAACTGCGCCATGCGCGGGCCTCTCCGGGCACCGTAAAAAACCTCATTTTCGTAACCCTAACCCTAGGTGCTAGTCGGGGTTAGACAATTGCTCGGCAACGAAACTCCTGAGCGAAAAGGGCCCCATACGTTTTCTGCTCCCTTTTGGACCAGGAATCCAACTGCGCCATGCGCGGGCCTCTCCGGGCACCGTAAAAAACCTCATTTTCGTAACCCTAACCCTAGGTGCTAGTCGGGGTTAGACAATTGCTCGGCAACAAAACTCCTGAGCGAAAAGGGCCCCATACGTTTTCTGCTCCCTTTTGGACCAGGAATCCAACTGCGCCATGCGCGGGCCTCTCCGGGCACCGTAAAAAACCTCATTTTCGTAACCCTAACCCTAGGTGCTAGTCGGGGTTAGACAATTGCTCGGCAACGAAACTCCTGAGCGAAAAGGGCCCCATACGTTTTCTGCTCCCTTTTGGACCAGGAATCCAACTGCGCCATGCGCGGGCCTCTCCGGGCACCGTAAAAAACCTCATTTTCGTAACCCTAACCCTAGATGTGGGTATGGCAATTTGCAATGGTTCGGCAACGAAACTCCTGAGCGAAAAGGGCCCCATACGTTTTCTGCTCCCTTTTGGACAAGGAATCCAACTGCGCCATGCGCGGGCCTCTCCGGGCACCGTAAAAAACCTCATTTTCGTAACCCTAACCCTAGGTGCTAGTCGGGGTTAGACAATTGCTCGGCAACGAAACTCCTGAGCGAAAAGGGCCCCATACGTTTTCTGCTCCCTTTTGGACAAGGAATCCAACTGCGCCATGCGCGGGCCTCTCCGGGCACCGTAAAAAACCTCATTTTCGTAACCCTAACCCTAGATGTGGGTATGGCAATTTGCAATGGTTCGGCAACGAAACTCCTGAGCGAAAAGGGCCCCATACGTTTTCTGCTCCCTTTTGGACAAGGAATCCAACTGCGCCATGCGCGGGCCTCTCCGGGCACCGTAAAAAACCTCATTTTCGTAACCCTAACCCTAGGTGCTAGTCGGGGTTAGACAATTGCTCGGCAACGAAACTCCTGAGCGAAAAGGGCCCCATACGTTTTCTGCTCCCTTTTGGACCAGGAATCCAACTGCGCCATGCGCGGGCCTCTCCGGGCACCGTAAAAAACCTCATTTTCGTAACCCTAACCCTAGATGTGGGTATGGCAATTTGCAATGGTTCGGCAACGAAACTCCTGAGCGAAAAGGACCCCATACGTTTTCTGCTCCCTTTTGGACAAGGAATCCAACTGCGCCATGCGCGGGCCTCTCCGGGCACCGTAAAAAACCTCATTTTCGTAACCCTAACCCTAGGTGCTAGTCGGGGTTAGACAATTGCTCGGCAACGAAACTCCTGAGCGAAAAGGGCCCCATACGTTTTCTGCTCCCTTTTGGACCAGGAATCCAACTGCGCCATGCGCGGGCCTCTCCGGGCATCGTAAAAAACCTCATTTTCGTAACCCTAACCCTAGATGTGGGTATGGCAATTTGCAATGGTTCGGCAACGAAACTCCTGAGCGAAAAGGGCCCCATACGTTTTCTGCTCCCTTTTGGACCAGGAATCCAACTGCGCCATGCGCGGGCCTCTCCGGGCACCGTAAAAAACCTCATTTTCGTAACCCTAACCCTAGGTGCTAGTCGGGGTTAGACAATTGCTCGGCAACGAAACTCCTGAGCGAAAAGGGCCCCATACGTTTTCTGCTCCCTTTTGGACCAGGAATCCAACTGCGCCATGCGCGGGCCTCTCCGGGCATCGTAAAAAACCTCATTTTCGTAACCCTAACCCTAGATGTGGGTATGGCAATTTGCAATGGTTCGGCAACGAAACTCCTGAGCGAAAAGGGCCCCATACGTTTTCTGCTCCCTTTTGGACCAGGAATCCAACTGCGCCATGCGCGGGCCTCTCCGGGCACCGTAAAAAACCTCATTTTCGTAACCCTAACCCTAGGTGCTAGTCGGGGTTAGACAATTGCTCGGCAACGAAACTCCTGAGCGAAAAGGGCCCCATACGTTTTCTGCTCCCTTTTGGACCAGGAATCCAACTGCGCCATGCGCGGGCCTCTCCGGGCACCGTAAAAAACCTCATTTTCGTAACCCTAACCCTAGGTGCTAGTCGGGGTTAGACAATTGCTCGGCAACAAAACTCCTGAGCGAAAAGGGCCCCATACGTTTTCTGCTCCCTTTTGGACCAGGAATCCAACTGCGCCATGCGCGGGCCTCTCCGGGCACCGTAAAAAACCTCATTTTCGTAACCCTAACCCTAGATGTGGGTATGGCAATTTGCAATGGTTCGGCAACGAAACTCCTGAGCGAAAAGGGCCCCATACGTTTTCTGCTCCCTTTTGGACAAGGAATCCAACTGCGCCATGCGCGGGCCTCTCCGGGCACCGTAAAAAAACTCATTTTCGTAACCCTAACCCTAGGTGCTAGTCGGGGTTAGACAATTGCTCGGCAACGAAACTCCTGAGCGAAAAGGGCCCCATACGTTTTCTGCTCCCTTTTGGACCAGGAATCCAACTGCGCCATGCGCGGGCCTCTCCGGGCACCGTAAAAAACCTCATTTTCGTAACCCTAACCCTAGATGTGGGTATGGCAATTTGCAATGGTTCGGCAACGAAACTCCTGAGCGAAAAGGGCCCCATACGTTTTCTGCTCCCTTTTGGACAAGGAATCCAACTGCGCCATGCGCGGGCCTCTCCGGGCACCGTAAAAAACCTCATTTTCGTAACCCTAACCCTAGATGTGGGTATGGCAATTTGCAATGGTTCGGCAACGAAACTCCTGAGCGAAAAGGGCCCCATACGTTTTCTGCTCCCTTTTGGACAAGGAATCCAACTGCGCCATGCGCGGGCCTCTCCGGGCACCGTAAAAAACCTCATTTTCGTAACCCTAACCCTAGGTGCTAGTCGGGGTTAGACAATTGCTCGGCAACGAAACTCCTGAGCGAAAAGGGCCCCATACGTTTTCTGCTCCCTTTTGGACCAGGAATCCAACTGCGCCATGCGCGGGCCTCTCCGGGCACCGTAAAAAACCTCATTTTCGTAACCCTAACCCTAGATGTGGGTATGGCAATTTGCAATGGTTCGGCAATGAAACTCCTGAGCGAAAAGGGCCCCATACGTTTTCTGCTCCCTTTTGGACCAGGAATCCAACTGCGCCATGCGCGGGCCTCTCCGGGCACCGTAAAAAACCTCATTTTCGTAACCCTAACCCTAGATGTGGGTATGGCAATTTGCAATGGTTCGGCAACGAAACTCCTGAGCGAAAAGGACCCCATACGTTTTCTGCTCCCTTTTGGACAAGGAATCCAACTGCGCCATGCGCGGGCCTCTCCGGGCACCGTAAAAAACCTCATTTTCGTAACCCTAACCCTAGGTGCTAGTCGGGGTTAGACAATTGCTCGGCAACGAAACTCCTGAGCGAAAAGGGCCCCATACGTTTTCTGCTCCCTTTTGGACCAGGAATCCAACTGCGCCATGCGCGGGCCTCTCCGGGCATCGTAAAAAACCTCATTTTCGTAACCCTAACCCTAGATGTGGGTATGGCAATTTGCAATGGTTCGGCAACGAAACTCCTGAGCGAAAAGGGCCCCATACGTTTTCTGCTCCCTTTTGGACCAGGAATCCAACTGCGCCATGCGCGGGCCTCTCCGGGCACCGTAAAAAACCTCATTTTCGTAACCCTAACCCTAGGTGCTAGTCGGGGTTAGACAATTGCTCGGCAACGAAACTCCTGAGCGAAAAGGGCCCCATACGTTTTCTGCTCCCTTTTGGACCAGGAATCCAACTGCGCCATGCGCGGGCCTCTCCGGGCACCGTAAAAAACCTCATTTTCGTAACCCTAACCCTAGGTGCTAGTCGGGGTTAGACAATTGCTCGGCAACAAAACTCCTGAGCGAAAAGGGCCCCATACGTTTTCTGCTCCCTTTTGGACCAGGAATCCAACTGCGCCATGCGCGGGCCTCTCCGGGCACCGTAAAAAACCTCATTTTCGTAACCCTAACCCTAGGTGCTAGTCGGGGTTAGACAATTGCTCGGCAACGAAACTCCTGAGCGAAAAGGGCCCCATACGTTTTCTGCTCCCTTTTGGACCAGGAATCCAACTGCGCCATGCGCGGGCCTCTCCGGGCACCGTAAAAAACCTCATTTTCGTAACCCTAACCCTAGATGTGGGTATGGCAATTTGCAATGGTTCGGCAACGAAACTCCTGAGCGAAAAGGGCCCCATACGTTTTCTGCTCCCTTTTGGACAAGGAATCCAACTGCGCCATGCGCGGGCCTCTCCGGGCACCGTAAAAAACCTCATTTTCGTAACCCTAACCCTAGGTGCTAGTCGGGGTTAGACAATTGCTCGGCAACGAAACTCCTGAGCGAAAAGGGCCCCATACGTTTTCTGCTCCCTTTTGGACAAGGAATCCAACTGCGCCATGCGCGGGCCTCTCCGGGCACCGTAAAAAACCTCATTTTCGTAACCCTAACCCTAGATGTGGGTATGGCAATTTGCAATGGTTCGGCAACGAAACTCCTGAGCGAAAAGGGCCCCATACGTTTTCTGCTCCCTTTTGGACAAGGAATCCAACTGCGCCATGCGCGGGCCTCTCCGGGCACCGTAAAAAACCTCATTTTCGTAACCCTAACCCTAGGTGCTAGTCGGGGTTAGACAATTGCTCGGCAACGAAACTCCTGAGCGAAAAGGGCCCCATACGTTTTCTGCTCCCTTTTGGACCAGGAATCCAACTGCGCCATGCGCGGGCCTCTCCGGGCACCGTAAAAAACCTCATTTTCGTAACCCTAACCCTAGATGTGGGTATGGCAATTTGCAATGGTTCGGCAACGAAACTCCTGAGCGAAAAGGACCCCATACGTTTTCTGCTCCCTTTTGGACAAGGAATCCAACTGCGCCATGCGCGGGCCTCTCCGGGCACCGTAAAAAACCTCATTTTCGTAACCCTAACCCTAGGTGCTAGTCGGGGTTAGACAATTGCTCGGCAACGAAACTCCTGAGCGAAAAGGGCCCCATACGTTTTCTGCTCCCTTTTGGACCAGGAATCCAACTGCGCCATGCGCGGGCCTCTCCGGGCATCGTAAAAAACCTCATTTTCGTAACCCTAACCCTAGATGTGGGTATGGCAATTTGCAATGGTTCGGCAACGAAACTCCTGAGCGAAAAGGGCCCCATACGTTTTCTGCTCCCTTTTGGACCAGGAATCCAACTGCGCCATGCGCGGGCCTCTCCGGGCACCGTAAAAAACCTCATTTTCGTAACCCTAACCCTAGGTGCTAGTCGGGGTTAGACAATTGCTCGGCAACGAAACTCCTGAGCGAAAAGGGCCCCATACGTTTTCTGCTCCCTTTTGGACCAGGAATCCAACTGCGCCATGCGCGGGCCTCTCCGGGCACCGTAAAAAACCTCATTTTCGTAACCCTAACCCTAGGTGCTAGTCGGGGTTAGACAATTGCTCGGCAACAAAACTCCTGAGCGAAAAGGGCCCCATACGTTTTCTGCTCCCTTTTGGACCAGGAATCCAACTGCGCCATGCGCGGGCCTCTCCGGGCACCGTAAAAAACCTCATTTTCGTAACCCTAACCCTAGATGTGGGTATGGCAATTTGCAATGGTTCGGCAACGAAACTCCTGAGCGAAAAGGGCCCCATACGTTTTCTGCTCCCTTTTGGACAAGGAATCCAACTGCGCCATGCGCGGGCCTCTCCGGGCACCGTAAAAAAACTCATTTTCGTAACCCTAACCCTAGGTGCTAGTCGGGGTTAGACAATTGCTCGGCAACGAAACTCCTGAGCGAAAAGGGCCCCATACGTTTTCTGCTCCCTTTTGGACCAGGAATCCAACTGCGCCATGCGCGGGCCTCTCCGGGCACCGTAAAAAACCTCATTTTCGTAACCCTAACCCTAGATGTGGGTATGGCAATTTGCAATGGTTCGGCAACGAAACTCCTGAGCGAAAAGGGCCCCATACGTTTTCTGCTCCCTTTTGGACAAGGAATCCAACTGCGCCATGCGCGGGCCTCTCCGGGCACCGTAAAAAACCTCATTTTCGTAACCCTAACCCTAGATGTGGGTATGGCAATTTGCAATGGTTCGGCAACGAAACTCCTGAGCGAAAAGGGCCCCATACGTTTTCTGCTCCCTTTTGGACAAGGAATCCAACTGCGCCATGCGCGGGCCTCTCCGGGCACCGTAAAAAACCTCATTTTCGTAACCCTAACCCTAGGTGCTAGTCGGGGTTAGACAATTGCTCGGCAACGAAACTCCTGAGCGAAAAGGGCCCCATACGTTTTCTGCTCCCTTTTGGACCAGGAATCCAACTGCGCCATGCGCGGGCCTCTCCGGGCACCGTAAAAAACCTCATTTTCGTAACCCTAACCCTAGATGTGGGTATGGCAATTTGCAATGGTTCGGCAATGAAACTCCTGAGCGAAAAGGGCCCCATACGTTTTCTGCTCCCTTTTGGACCAGGAATCCAACTGCGCCATGCGCGGGCCTCTCCGGGCACCGTAAAAAACCTCATTTTCGTAACCCTAACCCTAGATGTGGGTATGGCAATTTGCAATGGTTCGGCAACGAAACTCCTGAGCGAAAAGGACCCCATACGTTTTCTGCTCCCTTTTGGACAAGGAATCCAACTGCGCCATGCGCGGGCCTCTCCGGGCACCGTAAAAAACCTCATTTTCGTAACCCTAACCCTAGGTGCTAGTCGGGGTTAGACAATTGCTCGGCAACGAAACTCCTGAGCGAAAAGGGCCCCATACGTTTTCTGCTCCCTTTTGGACCAGGAATCCAACTGCGCCATGCGCGGGCCTCTCCGGGCATCGTAAAAAACCTCATTTTCGTAACCCTAACCCTAGATGTGGGTATGGCAATTTGCAATGGTTCGGCAACGAAACTCCTGAGCGAAAAGGGCCCCATACGTTTTCTGCTCCCTTTTGGACCAGGAATCCAACTGCGCCATGCGCGGGCCTCTCCGGGCACCGTAAAAAACCTCATTTTCGTAACCCTAACCCTAGGTGCTAGTCGGGGTTAGACAATTGCTCGGCAACGAAACTCCTGAGCGAAAAGGGCCCCATACGTTTTCTGCTCCCTTTTGGACCAGGAATCCAACTGCGCCATGCGCGGGCCTCTCCGGGCACCGTAAAAAACCTCATTTTCGTAACCCTAACCCTAGGTGCTAGTCGGGGTTAGACAATTGCTCGGCAACAAAACTCCTGAGCGAAAAGGGCCCCATACGTTTTCTGCTCCCTTTTGGACCAGGAATCCAACTGCGCCATGCGCGGGCCTCTCCGGGCACCGTAAAAAACCTCATTTTCGTAACCCTAACCCTAGGTGCTAGTCGGGGTTAGACAATTGCTCGGCAACGAAACTCCTGAGCGAAAAGGGCCCCATACGTTTTCTGCTCCCTTTTGGACCAGGAATCCAACTGCGCCATGCGCGGGCCTCTCCGGGCACCGTAAAAAACCTCATTTTCGTAACCCTAACCCTAGATGTGGGTATGGCAATTTGCAATGTTCGGCAACGAAACTCCTGAGCGAAAAGGGCCCCATACGTTTTCTGCTCCCTTTTGGACAAGGAATCCAACTGCGCCATGCGCGGGCCTCTCCGGGCACCGTAAAAAACCTCATTTTCGTAACCCTAACCCTAGGTGCTAGTCGGGGTTAGACAATTGCTCGGCAACGAAACTCCTGAGCGAAAAGGGCCCCATACGTTTTCTGCTCCCTTTTGGACCAGGAATCCAACTGCGCCATGCGCGGGCCTCTCCGGGCACCGTAAAAAACCTCATTTTCGTAACCCTAACCCTAGGTGCTAGTCGGGGTTAGACAATTGCTCGGCAACGAAACTCCTGAGCGAAAAGGGCCCCATACGTTTTCTGCTCCCTTTTGGACCAGGAATCCAACTGCGCCATGCGCGGGCCTCTCCGGGCACCGTAAAAAACCTCATTTTCGTAACCCTAACCCTAGATGTGGGTATGGCAATTTGCAATGGTTCGGCAACGAAACTCCTGAGCGAAAAGGGCCCCATACGTTTTCTGCTCCCTTTTGGACCAGGAATCCAACTGCGCCATGCGCGGGCCTCTCCGGGCACCGTAAAAAACCTCATTTTCGTAACCCTAACCCTAGGTGCTAGTCGGGGTTAGACAATTGCTCGGCAACGAAACTCCTGAGCGAAAAGGGCCCCATACGTTTTCTGCTCCCTTTTGGACCAGGAATCCAACTGCGCCATGCGCGGGCCTCTCCGGGCACCGTAAAAAACCTCATTTTCGTAACCCTAACCCTAGATGTGGGTATGGCAATTTGCAATGGTTCGGCAACGAAACTCCTGAGCGAAAAGGGCCCCATACGTTTTCTGCTCCCTTTTGGACAGGAATCCAACTGCGCCATGCGCGGGCCTCTCCGGGCACCGTAAAAAAACTCATTTTCGTAACCCTAACCCTAGGTGCTAGTCGGGGTTAGACAATTGCTCGGCAACGAAACTCCTGAGCGAAAAGGGCCCCATACGTTTTCTGCTCCCTTTTGGACCAGGAATCCAACTGCGCCATGCGCGGGCCTCTCCGGGCACCGTAAAAAACCTCATTTTCGTAACCCTAACCCTAGATGTGGGTATGGCAATTTGCAATGGTTCGGCAACGAAACTCCTGAGCGAAAAGGGCCCCATACGTTTTCTGCTCCCTTTTGGACAAGGAATCCAACTGCGCCATGCGCGGGCCTCTCGGGCACCGTAAAAAACCTCATTTTCGTAACCCTAACCCTAGGTGCTAGTCGGGGTTAGACAATTGCTCGGCAACGAAACTCCTGAGCGAAAAGGGCCCCATACGTTTTCTGCTCCCTTTTGGACAGGAATCCAACTGCGCCATGCGCGGGCCTCTCCGGGCACCGTAAAAAACCTCATTTTCGTAACCCTAACCCTAGGTGCTAGTCGGGGTTAGACAATTGCTCGGCAACGAAACTCCTGAGCGAAAAGGGCCCCATACGTTTTCTGCTCCCTTTTGGACCAGGAATCCAACTGCGCCATGCGCGGGCCTCTCCGGGCACCGTAAAAAACCTCATTTTCGTAACCCTAACCCTAGATGTGGGTATGGCAATTTGCAATGGTTCGGCAACGAAACTCCTGAGCGAAAAGGGCCCCATACGTTTTCTGCTCCCTTTTGGACAAGGAATCCAACTGCGCCATGCGCGGGCCTCTCCGGGCACCGTAAAAAACCTCATTTTCGTAACCCTAACCCTAGGTGCTAGTCGGGGTTAGACAATTGCTCGGCAACGAAACTCCTGAGCGAAAAGGGCCCCATACGTTTTCTGCTCCCTTTTGGACCAGGAATCCAACTGCGCCATGCGCGGGCCTCTCCGGGCACCGTAAAAAACCTCATTTTCGTAACCCTAACCCTAGATGTGGGTATGGCAATTTGCAATGGTTCGGCAACGAAACTCCTGAGCGAAAAGGGCCCCATACGTTTTCTGCTCCCTTTTGGACCAGGAATCCAACTGCGCCATGCGCGGGCCTCTCCGGGCACCGTAAAAAAACTCATTTTCGTAACCCTAACCCTAGGTGCTAGTCGGGGTTAGACAATTGCTCGGCAACGAAACTCCTGAGCGAAAAGGGCCCCATACGTTTTCTGCTCCCTTTTGGACCAGGAATCCAACTGCGCCATGCGCGGGCCTCTCCGGGCACCGTAAAAAACCTCATTTTCGTAACCCTAACCCTAGATGTGGGTATGGCAATTTGCAATGGTTCGGCAACGAAACTCCTGAGCGAAAAGGGCCCCATACGTTTTCTGCTCCCTTTTGGACAAGGAATCCAACTGCGCCATGCGCGGGCCTCTCCGGGCACCGTAAAAAACCTCATTTTCGTAACCCTAACCCTAGGTGCTAGTCGGGGTTAGACAATTGCTCGGCAACGAAACTCCTGAGCGAAAAGGGCCCCATACGTTTTCTGCTCCCTTTTGGACCAGGAATCCAACTGCGCCATGCGCGGGCCTCTCCGGGCACCGTAAAAAACCTCATTTTCGTAACCCTAACCCTAGATGTGGGTATGGCAATTTGCAATGGTTCGGCAACGAAACTCCTGAGCGAAAAGGGCCCCATACGTTTTCTGCTCCCTTTTGGACCAGGAATCCAACTGCGCCATGCGCGGGCCTCTCCGGGCACCGTAAAAAACCTCATTTTCGTAACCCTAACCCTAGGTGCTAGTCGGGGTTAGACAATTGCTCGGCAACGAAACTCCTGAGCGAAAAGGGCCCCATACGTTTTCTGCTCCCTTTTGGACCAGGAATCCAACTGCGCCATGCGCGGGCCTCTCCGGGCACCGTAAAAAACCTCATTTTCGTAACCCTAACCCTAGATGTGGGTATGGCAATTTGCAATGGTTCGGCAACGAAACTCCTGAGCGAAAAGGGCCCCATACGTTTTCTGCTCCCTTTTGGACCAGGAATCCAACTGCGCCATGCGCGGGCCTCTCCGGGCACCGTAAAAAACCTCATTTTCGTAACCCTAACCCTAGGTGCTAGTCGGGGTTAGACAATTGCTCGGCAACGAAACTCCTGAGCGAAAAGGGCCCCATACGTTTTCTGCTCCCTTTTGGACCAGGAATCCAACTGCGCCATGCGCGGGCCTCTCCGGGCACCGTAAAAAACCTCATTTTCGTAACCCTAACCCTAGATGTGGGTATGGCAATTTGCAATGGTTCGGCAACGAAACTCCTGAGCGAAAAGGGCCCCATACGTTTTCTGCTCCCTTTTGGACAAGGAATCCAACTGCGCCATGCGCGGGCCTCTCCGGGCACCGTAAAAAAACTCATTTTCGTAACCCTAACCCTAGGTGCTAGTCGGGGTTAGACAATTGCTCGGCAACGAAACTCCTGAGCGAAAAGGGCCCCATACGTTTTCTGCTCCCTTTTGGACCAGGAATCCAACTGCGCCATGCGCGGGCCTCTCCGGGCACCGTAAAAAACCTCATTTTCGTAACCCTAACCCTAGATGTGGGTATGGCAATTTGCAATGGTTCGGCAACGAAACTCCTGAGCGAAAAGGGCCCCATACGTTTTCTGCTCCCTTTTGGACCAGGAATCCAACTGCGCCATGCGCGGGCCTCTCCGGGCACCGTAAAAAACCTCATTTTCGTAACCCTAACCCTAGGTGCTAGTCGGGGTTAGACAATTGCTCGGCAACGAAACTCCTGAGCGAAAAGGGCCCCATACGTTTTCTGCTCCCTTTTGGACCAGGAATCCAACTGCGCCATGCGCGGGCCTCTCCGGGCACCGTAAAAAACCTCATTTTCGTAACCCTAACCCTAGATGTGGGTATGGCAATTTGCAATGGTTCGGCAACGAAACTCCTGAGCGAAAAGGGCCCCATACGTTTTCTGCTCCCTTTTGGACAAGGAATCCAACTGCGCCATGCGCGGGCCTCTCCGGGCACCGTAAAAAACCTCATTTTCGTAACCCTAACCCTAGGTGCTAGTCGGGGTTAGACAATTGCTCGGCAACGAAACTCCTGAGCGAAAAGGGCCCCATACGTTTTCTGCTCCCTTTTGGACCAGGAATCCAACTGCGCCATGCGCGGGCCTCTCCGGGCACCGTAAAAAACCTCATTTTCGTAACCCTAACCCTAGATGTGGGTATGGCAATTTGCAATGGTTCGGCAACGAAACTCCTGAGCGAAAAGGGCCCCATACGTTTTCTGCTCCCTTTTGGACAAGGAATCCAACTGCGCCATGCGCGGGCCTCTCCGGGCACCGTAAAAAACCTCATTTTCGTAACCCTAACCCTAGGTGCTAGTCGGGGTTAGACAATTGCTCGGCAACGAAACTCCTGAGCGAAAAGGGCCCCATACGTTTTCTGCTCCCTTTTGGACAAGGAATCCAACTGCGCCATGCGCGGGCCTCTCCGGGCACCGTAAAAAACCTCATTTTCGTAACCCTAACCCTAGATGTGGGTATGGCAATTTGCAATGGTTCGGCAACGAAACTCCTGAGCGAAAAGGGCCCCATACGTTTTCTGCTCCCTTTTGGACAAGGAATACAACTGCGCCATGCGCGGGCCTCTCCGGGCACCGTAAAAAACCTCATTTTCGTAACCCTAACCCTAGGTGCTAGTCGGGGTTAGACAATTGCTCGGCAACGAAACTCCTGAGCGAAAAGGGCCCCATACGTTTTCTGCTCCCTTTTGGACCAGGAATCCAACTGCGCCATGCGCGGGCCTCTCCGGGCACCGTAAAAAACCTCATTTTCGTAACCCTAACCCTAGATGTGGGTATGGCAATTTGCAATGGTTCGGCAATGAAACTCCTGAGCGAAAAGGGCCCCATACGTTGTCTGCTCCCTTTTGGACCAGGAATCCAACTGCGCCATGCGCGGGCCTCTCCGGGCACCGTAAAAAACCTCATTTTCGTAACCCTAACCCTAGATGTGGGTATGGCAATTTGCAATGGTTCGGCAACGAAACTC
>NW_028151057.1:30000-33786 GCF_964638095.1 Poromitra crassiceps | reverse complement strand
CCCGGAGGCACTACTTTGCAATTCCCCCCAGCACCGTGTTAGACCAGAGAGGCTAAAGCCACAAGCGCTGGCAGTCACTGTGCTTTTAGCCTCTCTGGTGTCAACACTTGCCCAGGGTATTCCTTGCCCAGGGTATTCCTTCAACACTTAGAAGATTTTCGGCTTGCACAGGGTAATCCTTCTGAGAGAGTGTTGACACCAGAGAGGCTGAGAGCACAGTGACTCCCAGCGCTCCCTGCCTGTCTGGTGTACAGGGTGCTGGGGGGAATTGCAAAGTAGTATCTGCCCGAAAGTACAAAGCGTCTGCCCCTGGGCGTCCCACCAGAGACCCAGGCAGCTCCTCAGAGCCGAGAACCAGAGGGGTGAGCGATGGACTGCTGCCCGCCCGACACCCTGCATCCAACCTGGGGATGCAGCAGAGTCGAGCCCCTGAGGCAGCCTGGAGCTCCATGTGCGAGCTCCAGAGCGGGCGTGATGGACTGCTGCCTGCCCGACACCGTGCATCCAACCTGGGGATGCAGCAGAGTCGAGCCCCTGAGGCAGCCTGGAGCTCCATGTGCGAGCTCCAGAGCGGGCGTGATGGACTGCTGCCTGCCCGACACCGTGCATCCAACCTGGGGATGCAGCAGAGTCGAGCCCCTGAGGCAGCCTGGAGCTCCATGTGCGAGCTCCAGAGCGGGCGTGATGGACTGCTGCCTGCCCGACACCGTGCATCCAACCTGGGGATGCAGCAGAGTCGAGCCCCTGAGGCAGCCTGGAGCTCCATGTGCGAGCTCCAGAGCGGGCGTGATGGACTGCTGCCTGCCCGACACCGTGCATCCAACCTGGGGATGCAGCAGAGTCGAGCCCCTGAGGCAGCCTGGAGCTCCATGTGCGAGCTCCAGAGCGGGCGTGATGGACTGCTGCCTGCCCGACACCGTGCATCCAACCTGGGGATGCAGCAGAGTCGAGCCCCTGAGGCAGCCTGGAGCTCCATGTGCGAGCTCCAGAGCGGGCGTGATGGACTGCTGCCTGCCCGACACCGTGCATCCAACCTGGGGATGCAGCAGAGTCGAGCCCCTGAGGCAGCCTGGAGCTCCATGTGCGAGCTCCAGAGCGGGCGTGATGGACTGCTGCCTGCCCGACACCGTGCATCCAACCTGGGGATGCAGCAGAGTCGAGCCCCTGAGGCAGCCTGGAGCTCCATGTGCGAGCTCCAGAGCGGGCGTGATGGACTGCTGCGGGCCCGACACCCTGCACCCGAGCTGGGGCTGCAGCAGAGTCGAGCCCCGGAGGGGCAGCCTGGAGCTCCGTGAGCTCCGTGCAGGGGGCCTACCACCCCTGCAAACCTCCCCGCGGAGGTCTCACCTACGGTCGGATCCGTTCTGTGCACTGCCCGGCCCTCCGTCCTGGAGGTCCCAGTAGCCGAAAACCAGGTTTCTACTTTCACGGAGGCACTACTTTGCAATTCCCCCCAGCACCGTGTTAGACCAGAGAGGCTAAAGCCGCAAGCGCTGGCAGTCACTGTGCTTTTAGCCTCTCTGGTGTCAACACTTGCCCAGGGTATTCCTTGCCCAGGGTATTCCTGCAACACTTAGAAGATTTTCGGCTGGCACAGGGTAATCCTTCTGACAGAGTGTTGACACCAGAGAGGCTGAGAGCACAGTGACTCCCAGCGCTCCCTGCCTGTCTGGTGTACAGGGTGCTGGGGGGAATTGCAAAGTAGTATCTGCCCGAAAGTACAAAGCGTCTGCCCCTGGGCGTCCCACCAGAGACCCAGGCAGCTCCTCAGAGCCGAGAACCAGAGGGGTGAGCGATGGACTGCTGCCCGCCCGACACCCTGCATCCAACCTGGGGATGCAGCAGAGTCGAGCCCCTGAGGCAGCCTGGAGCTCAGAGCTCCAGAGGGGGGGTGAGCGATGGACTGCTGCCTGCCCGACACCATGCATCCAACCTGGGGATGCAGCAGAGTCGAGCCCCTGAGGCAGCCTGGAGCTCAGAGCTCCAGAGGGGGGGTGAGCGATGGACTGCTGCCCCCCGCGTCTAGAGGCGAACCCGCAGGCCGGAGGAACCGTCCGCCCGAACACCAGCTAAGCTGGCCGGCGGGGGCCCTCCGATGGCGGGTCACGTTTGCCAATCGGTCAGGGTGGGTGTGATGTGTGGGTCCGTGTTGCACTGCTGCCTGCCCGACACCATGCATCCAACCTGGGGATGCAGCAGAGTCGAGCCCCTGAGGCAGCCTGGAGCTCAGAGCTCCAGAGGGGGGGTGAGCGATGGACTGCTGCCTGCCCGACACCATGCATCCAACCTGGGGATGCAGCAGAGCCGAGCCCCTGAGGCAGCCTGGAGCTCAGAGCTCCAGAGGGGGGGTGAGCGATGGACTGCTGCCTGCCCGACACCATGCATCCAACCTGGGGATGCAGCAGAGCCGAGCCCCTGAGGCAGCCTGGAGCTCCATGTGCGAGCTCCAGAGGGGGCTGCGATAGACTGCTGCGGGCCCGACACCCTGCACCCGAGCTGGGGCTGCAGCAGAGTCGAGCCCCGGAGGGCAGCCTGGAGCCTCCGTGAGCTCCGTGCAGGGGGCCTACCACCCCTGCAAACCTCCCCGCGGAGGTCTCACCTACGGTCGGATCCGTTCTGTGCACTGCCCGGGCCCTCCGTCCTGGAGGTCCCAGTAGCCGAAAACCAGGTTTCTATATTCCCGGAGGCACTACTTTGCAATTCCCCCCAGCACCGTGTTACACCAGAGAGGCTACAGCCTCTCTGGTGTCAGCACTTAGAAACTTTTTGGAATACCCTGGGCAAGGCCAGGAATACCCTGTGCCAGGCCAGGAGTACCCTGTGCCAGGCCAGGAGTACCCTGGGTAAGGATTACCCTGTGCCAGGCCAGGATTACCCTGTGCCAGGCCAGGAGTACCCTGGGGAAGGATTACCCTGTGCCAGCCGAAAATCTTCTAAGTGCTGACACCAGAGAGGCTGAATAGCGCAGTGAGTCACTGCGCTTTTAGCCTCTCTGGTGTCAGCACTTAGAAAAAAAACCAAAAAAAAAATTTTTTTTTTTTTTTTTGGTTTTTTTTCTAAGTGCTGACACCAGAGAGGCTGTTACAGCACAGTGACTCCCAGCGCTTTTAGCCTCTCTGGTGTCAACACTTAGAAAATTTTCGGCTTGCTCATGGGAAGACGCTTCCTACCTACCCGATGGCACTACTTTGCAATTCCCCCCAGCACCGTGTACACCAGAGAGGCTGTTATAGCGCTGGCAGTCACAGTGCTCAACACTTAGAAGATTTTTGACCTGTTTTCCAACTTTTTCTACCCGACTTTGGTGCGCCCTGGGCGGGGTACAACAGGCAGGCATGGACCCCCCACTGCCTGGGGCTTCCCAAGCTGGGGCCCGCGGCCCTCTGGCTGGACGCCGGTGACCAAGTCGGGGTCCCCAGGCCCAGTGCACCCCTGGGCGGGATACAACACCCAGGCATGGACCCTCACTGCCTGGAGCTCACTGGGGAGTCCAAAGCTGGGGCCCGCGGCCCTCTGGCTGGACGCCGAGGACCAAGTCGGGGTCCCCAGGCCCAGTGCACCCCTGGGCGGGATACAACACCCAGGCATGGACCCTCACTGCCTGGAGCTCACTGGGGAGTCCCAAGCTGGGGCCCGCGGCCCTCTGGCTGGACGCCGGTCACCAAGTCGGGGTCCCCAGGCCCAGTGCACCACAACACCCAGGCATGGACCCTCACTGCCTGGAGCTCACTGGGGAGTCCAAAGCTGGGGCCCGCGGACCTCTGGCTGGACGCCGGTCACCAAGTC
>NW_028151057.1:17500-20000 GCF_964638095.1 Poromitra crassiceps | reverse complement strand
CGAAAGTACAAAGCGTCTGCCCCTGGGCGTCCCACCAGAGACCCAGGCAGCTCCTCAGAGCCGAGAACCAGAGGGGTGAGCGATGGACTGCTGCCCGCCCGACACCCTGCATCCAACCTGGGGATGCAGCAGAGTCGAGCCCCTGAGGCAGCCTGGAGCTCCATGTGCGAGCTCCAGAGCGGGCGTGATGGACTGCTGCCTGCCCGACACCGTGCATCCAACCTGGGGATGCAGCAGAGTCGAGCCCCTGAGGCAGCCTGGAGCTCCATGTGCGAGCTCCAGAGCGGGCGTGATGGACTGCTGCCTGCCCGACACCGTGCATCCAACCTGGGGATGCAGCAGAGTCGAGCCCCTGAGGCAGCCTGGAGCTCCATGTGCGAGCTCCAGAGCGGGCGTGATGGACTGCTGCCTGCCCGACACCGTGCATCCAACCTGGGGATGCAGCAGAGTCGAGCCCCTGAGGCAGCCTGGAGCTCCATGTGCGAGCTCCAGAGCGGGCGTGATGGACTGCTGCCTGCCCGACACCGTGCATCCAACCTGGGGATGCAGCAGAGTCGAGCCCCTGAGGCAGCCTGGAGCTCCATGTGCGAGCTCCAGAGCGGGCGTGATGGACTGCTGCCTGCCCGACACCGTGCATCCAACCTGGGGATGCAGCAGAGTCGAGCCCCTGAGGCAGCCTGGAGCTCCATGTGCGAGCTCCAGAGCGGGCGTGATGGACTGCTGCCTGCCCGACACCGTGCATCCAACCTGGGGATGCAGCAGAGTCGAGCCCCTGAGGCAGCCTGGAGCTCCATGTGCGAGCTCCAGAGCGGGCGTGATGGACTGCTGCCTGCCCGACACCGTGCATCCAACCTGGGGATGCAGCAGAGTCGAGCCCCTGAGGCAGCCTGGAGCTCCATGTGCGAGCTCCAGAGCGGGCGTGATGGACTGCTGCGGGCCCGACACCCTGCACCCGAGCTGGGGCTGCAGCAGAGTCGAGCCCCGGAGGGGCAGCCTGGAGCTCCGTGAGCTCCGTGCAGGGGGCCTACCACCCCTGCAAACCTCCCCGCGGAGGTCTCACCTACGGTCGGATCCGTTCTGTGCACTGCCCGGCCCTCCGTCCTGGAGGTCCCAGTAGCCGAAAACCAGGTTTCTACTTTCACGGAGGCACTACTTTGCAATTCCCCCCAGCACCGTGTTAGACCAGAGAGGCTAAAGCCGCAAGCGCTGGCAGTCACTGTGCTTTTAGCCTCTCTGGTGTCAACACTTGCCCAGGGTATTCCTTGCCCAGGGTATTCCTGCAACACTTAGAAGATTTTCGGCTGGCACAGGGTAATCCTTCTGACAGAGTGTTGACACCAGAGAGGCTGAGAGCACAGTGACTCCCAGCGCTCCCTGCCTGTCTGGTGTACAGGGTGCTGGGGGGAATTGCAAAGTAGTATCTGCCCGAAAGTACAAAGCGTCTGCCCCTGGGCGTCCCACCAGAGACCCAGGCAGCTCCTCAGAGCCGAGAACCAGAGGGGTGAGCGATGGACTGCTGCCCGCCCGACACCCTGCATCCAACCTGGGGATGCAGCAGAGTCGAGCCCCTGAGGCAGCCTGGAGCTCAGAGCTCCAGAGGGGGGGTGAGCGATGGACTGCTGCCTGCCCGACACCATGCATCCAACCTGGGGATGCAGCAGAGTCGAGCCCCTGAGGCAGCCTGGAGCTCAGAGCTCCAGAGGGGGGGTGAGCGATGGACTGCTGCCCCCCGCGTCTAGAGGCGAACCCGCAGGCCGGAGGAACCGTCCGCCCGAACACCAGCTAAGCTGGCCGGCGGGGGCCCTCCGATGGCGGGTCACGTTTGCCAATCGGTCAGGGTGGGTGTGATGTGTGGGTCCGTGTTGCACTGCTGCCTGCCCGACACCATGCATCCAACCTGGGGATGCAGCAGAGTCGAGCCCCTGAGGCAGCCTGGAGCTCAGAGCTCCAGAGGGGGGGTGAGCGATGGACTGCTGCCTGCCCGACACCATGCATCCAACCTGGGGATGCAGCAGAGCCGAGCCCCTGAGGCAGCCTGGAGCTCAGAGCTCCAGAGGGGGGGTGAGCGATGGACTGCTGCCTGCCCGACACCATGCATCCAACCTGGGGATGCAGCAGAGCCGAGCCCCTGAGGCAGCCTGGAGCTCCATGTGCGAGCTCCAGAGGGGGCTGCGATAGACTGCTGCGGGCCCGACACCCTGCACCCGAGCTGGGGCTGCAGCAGAGTCGAGCCCCGGAGGGCAGCCTGGAGCCTCCGTGAGCTCCGTGCAGGGGGCCTACCACCCCTGCAAACCTCCCCGCGGAGGTCTCACCTACGGTCGGATCCGTTCTGTGCACTGCCCGGGCCCTCCGTCCTGGAGGTCCCAGTAGCCGAAAACCAGGTTTCTATATTCCCGGAGGCACTACTTTGCAATTCCCCCCAGCACCGTGTTACACCAGAGAGGCTACAGCCTCTCTGGTGTCAGCACTTAGAAACTTTTTGGAATACCCTGGGCAAGGC
>NW_028151057.1:2500-5000 GCF_964638095.1 Poromitra crassiceps | reverse complement strand
GTGAGCGATGGACTGCTGCCCGCCCGACACCCTGCATCCAACCTGGGGATGCAGCAGAGTCGAGCCCCTGAGGCAGCCTGGAGCTCAGAGCTCCAGAGGGGGGGTGAGCGATGGACTGCTGCCTGCCCGACACCATGCATCCAACCTGGGGATGCAGCAGAGTCGAGCCCCTGAGGCAGCCTGGAGCTCAGAGCTCCAGAGGGGGGGTGAGCGATGGACTGCTGCCCCCCGCGTCTAGAGGCGAACCCGCAGGCCGGAGGAACCGTCCGCCCGAACACCAGCTAAGCTGGCCGGCGGGGGCCCTCCGATGGCGGGTCACGTTTGCCAATCGGTCAGGGTGGGTGTGATGTGTGGGTCCGTGTTGCACTGCTGCCTGCCCGACACCATGCATCCAACCTGGGGATGCAGCAGAGTCGAGCCCCTGAGGCAGCCTGGAGCTCAGAGCTCCAGAGGGGGGGTGAGCGATGGACTGCTGCCTGCCCGACACCATGCATCCAACCTGGGGATGCAGCAGAGCCGAGCCCCTGAGGCAGCCTGGAGCTCAGAGCTCCAGAGGGGGGGTGAGCGATGGACTGCTGCCTGCCCGACACCATGCATCCAACCTGGGGATGCAGCAGAGCCGAGCCCCTGAGGCAGCCTGGAGCTCCATGTGCGAGCTCCAGAGGGGGCTGCGATAGACTGCTGCGGGCCCGACACCCTGCACCCGAGCTGGGGCTGCAGCAGAGTCGAGCCCCGGAGGGCAGCCTGGAGCCTCCGTGAGCTCCGTGCAGGGGGCCTACCACCCCTGCAAACCTCCCCGCGGAGGTCTCACCTACGGTCGGATCCGTTCTGTGCACTGCCCGGGCCCTCCGTCCTGGAGGTCCCAGTAGCCGAAAACCAGGTTTCTATATTCCCGGAGGCACTACTTTGCAATTCCCCCCAGCACCGTGTTACACCAGAGAGGCTACAGCCTCTCTGGTGTCAGCACTTAGAAACTTTTTGGAATACCCTGGGCAAGGCCAGGAATACCCTGTGCCAGGCCAGGAGTACCCTGTGCCAGGCCAGGAGTACCCTGGGTAAGGATTACCCTGTGCCAGGCCAGGATTACCCTGTGCCAGGCCAGGAGTACCCTGGGGAAGGATTACCCTGTGCCAGCCGAAAATCTTCTAAGTGCTGACACCAGAGAGGCTGAATAGCGCAGTGAGTCACTGCGCTTTTAGCCTCTCTGGTGTCAGCACTTAGAAAAAAAACCAAAAAAAAAATTTTTTTTTTTTTTTTTGGTTTTTTTTCTAAGTGCTGACACCAGAGAGGCTGTTACAGCACAGTGACTCCCAGCGCTTTTAGCCTCTCTGGTGTCAACACTTAGAAAATTTTCGGCTTGCTCATGGGAAGACGCTTCCTACCTACCCGATGGCACTACTTTGCAATTCCCCCCAGCACCGTGTACACCAGAGAGGCTGTTATAGCGCTGGCAGTCACAGTGCTCAACACTTAGAAGATTTTTGACCTGTTTTCCAACTTTTTCTACCCGACTTTGGTGCGCCCTGGGCGGGGTACAACAGGCAGGCATGGACCCCCCACTGCCTGGGCTTCCCAAGCTGGGGCCCGCGGCCCTCTGGCTGGACGCCGGTGACCAAGTCGGGGTCCCCAGGCCCAGTGCACCCCTGGGCGGGATACAACACCCAGGCATGGACCCTCACTGCCTGGAGCTCACTGGGGAGTCCAAAGCTGGGGCCCGCGGCCCTCTGGCTGGACGCCGAGGACCAAGTCGGGGTCCCCAGGCCCAGTGCACCCCTGGGCGGGATACAACACCCAGGCATGGACCCTCACTGCCTGGAGCTCACTGGGGAGTCCCAAGCTGGGGCCCGCGGCCCTCTGGCTGGACGCCGGTCACCAAGTCGGGGTCCCCAGGCCCAGTGCACCACAACACCCAGGCATGGACCCTCACTGCCTGGAGCTCACTGGGGAGTCCAAAGCTGGGGCCCGCGGACCTCTGGCTGGACGCCGGTCACCAAGTCGGGGTCCCCAGGCCCAGTGCACCACAACACCCAGGCATGGACCCTCACTGCCTGGAGCTCACTGGGGAGTCCAAAGCTGGGGCCCGCGGACCTCTGGCTGGACGCCGGTCACCAAGTCGGGGTCCCCAGGCCCAGTGCACCCCTGGGCGGGATACAACACCCAGGCATGGACCCTCACTGCCTGGAGCTCACTGGGGAGTCCAAAGCTGGGGCCCGCGGCCCTCTGGCTGGACGCCGAGGACCAAGTCGGGGTCCCCAGGCCCAGTGCACCCCTGGGCGGGATACAACACCCAGGCAAGCCCCCCTACCTCCACACTGCCTCTGCCCAGGCTAAGAGCCCCTATCTCGGGTACCATAGACCCAGGCAGGTCCCCTTACCTCCACACTGCCTCTGCCAGGCTAAGAGCCCCTATCTCGGGTACCATAGACCCAGGCAGGTCCCCTTACCTCCACACTGCCTCTGCCCAGCTAAGAGCCCCTATCTCGGGTACCACAGACCCAGG
>NW_028151058.1:32500-33788 GCF_964638095.1 Poromitra crassiceps | reverse complement strand
GAATCGCGAGTGACAACTAGAACATTTGACTCGACCAAAACAAACAAAAAGGTGGAAATCCCACCCCTTTTTTTTGTTTTTGTTTTGTTTTGTTTTGTTCAGAGTGTCCTATGGTCACTGGCGATTAATCTCGTACCTGAATCGCATGGTTTGTCCAAGTAAAACTCGCTTTATAACGATTTTACAAAACATGGATTGAAAAATTTATGGGGAAATTCACTCCTAAGGCCCCATGCGGAACCCGGAAGAGGGTGTGACTTAGGCACTCAAGAAGCACACACATACCGTATATGGATTTTTTGTGTGTGTGTGTGTGTGGGGGGGGGGGGGGGGGGCATGACAATGGTAAAATTGTAAAGATATTGAAGTGATATCTGTACAAAAGAGAAGCTATCAGGAGCTTCGATCCAAAGATATCGGTATCAACCTTCATAAACCAATATCAGTCGAAACCTTTTCATTTCCTCATACTCTTTTCATGTCGTCTTCGCCAGAAAGTTGCCAATTTATGCTTCTGCAAACCACGGATACGTTGAATCTCAATGTTCCTGAACCAAGAATACAGATCCTACATTTCAGATCAACATTCCAGTCCTCCACGGGAGCCTTCCCAACGTCAATTTGAAAACATTGGTGCATTTGAAAATGAGACTAGATGTTTCCAATGTTAATTTTGAAAACAAATCAAACAACTTTGGTTATGGTTAGAAAGAACTTGGTTAAGGAAAGGATTATGTTTTGGGTTTGGGTTAAATCAGAGAAATGAGGTGACTTTCGGTTGAAATGTCGACTTTGGAAACGCTGGGGTTCGAACTCCGGTCTCCCGTGTCTAAGGCGTAAATATTTACAGCCATCAACCGCCCACGGCACCCTGACTTCCCACCATTTCAATAGTGTTATTTACACGACCACTAGAGGTCTAGGTGTTGATATACATTTATCTAGAAATGTTGATATGCAACATATTTTTGGTTCACAAATGTTGAGTTTCAACGTGGTTTACAGAAACATAGCATGCCAACATTTTATTCTGGCGACTGTGCTGAGTCTCTAGTCATCAATTTTCTGTGTGCACGTGTGTTTGTGTGTGCGTGTGCGCGCTATGTGAGTGTGAATGTGTGTTTGTGTCATGGATCTCGTGTGTGTATGTGTGTGTGTGTGTGTGTGTGTGAGACATGTGTGCGTTTGTGTTTACAGAGTCCTCAATCTTTGCCAAGGGATTGAATGGTGCTATATGACCGATTTCACTACTGTGGAATTCAGCTTAGTGTCAATGATGTTCCTATTT
>NW_028151058.1:22500-27500 GCF_964638095.1 Poromitra crassiceps | reverse complement strand
CGCACACACACACGCACACACACACACGCACACACACACGCACACACACGCACACCAACAGCTGGCCCCGGTAAAAATGTGATCTTGATAATGAGTGAGGAAATTGGCCTCAGATGACGCACGGTTACTCCGAGGTGGAACTTGAGTACGGTAGTTTTTTGGGGGGGATTTGTACTTCTAAAGTATTTTTTATAATGCTATACTTTTACTCTTACTCCAATCATTTAAATGATAGATTCTGAGTACTTTTAAATGGACACTGAGTAAATGAGTAAATGTGTGTGTATGCGCGTGCGTGTGTGTGTGTGTGTGTGTGTGTGTCTGTGTGTGTGTGTGTGTGTCTCTGTGTGTGTGTGAGGTTTAGACTGATGCATCATGATGATATGATGACAGATATGATGCAGTTGGACTGATTGCATATTTGTTATGATTAATCAATAGGACACAGCAGGTTGGATCCACACTTGATTCCTTCAGGCTGTCCAGCAGCAGTTAAATGGATTCAGGAGCAGTTCATTTGGCAGCAGGCCGTTCAGTTCCAAAAGCTTGTTTGAATTGAACGTGAGTTTGTTGCGACTGTATCTGATGAAGCCGTTGGAGAGCCGCCAGCCAACCGCAGGCAGATAACAACTGCTTTGTCCTAAAGTCCTTTTGTGTTTACAAGCGTGTTGAGTGACTCGCTTACAACAACTCTATGAAGCACAGGCCAACTGAGGACACGGAACCGATCTCACATTTCAATTCACTTCTGTCGATGAACCAATAGAGTGCCGCAGAAACAAGTCCGGAAATCATTGATGCTAACAGTCCTGGTTCTTCACTGTTTTCGCCTATGGGAGTTTTGAATGGGTTTTTGGCGCGATGCTTCTAATAATCTCTCTGGGCAACGCTGGCTTAATCAAACGCGAACCAGTGTTTAGTAATATCATCTTCACACACGAGGACCACTTTTATGAGTTTTGAAGCTTTTACGTGCCATTAAAAGGGCGGCTAGCTAGCAAACGGCTAAATGAGACTACACTGTTGAGTCGACGGGGATATATACGTCAATAACGTCACCACTTCAAAGGACGAACACGGAAATTATCTTTCCCTCACCTGGTTCAGCCCCGTTCAGCCCGGGGTAATCAGTGCACACATCAACAACAGTCCAGGTTGAGTGCTGACGTGACGTGGAAGCCTATGCGACAGTGTGTAGTTCTGGATTAGCTTAGCTCGAGCTTTTTACTTCTAGGGCTCGCATTTACGCTACAAAACTCATGAAAGTGGTCCTCATGTGTGAAGATTATCCGACGGAACTCTGGTTCACGTTTGATTAATCTTGCGTTGCCCAGAGACCGTATTTGAAGCATCGCGGCAAAAACCCATTCAAAAATCCCATAGATAGAAACAGTGAAGAACCAGGAAGTCCGGGACTTCCGCGTTCTGACTACAAAAATACGTCATCCCTGCGGCTCTCTATTTGACGTTTTCATCGTCATTCAAATAAAAGATCGATTCGGGAATCTGCCCTTCGCTACAACTGCGCTGCTTGTCTATGATAATGTCGCACCGTTTCTCCTCTTTCTGTGTAGACTATGCTACCCTACAAGAGTCTCCGTACATAGACTTGCATGTCACTCTGACTCCCAAGCCGTCTAAATCAGCGATACAGACGTATTTACAAGTGTCACAGAAACATTTCAAAGCCACATATTGAGAAGAGTTCATAGCTTCTCGACGTCGGGGTTAGAAAGCTCGACGCTGCTCATAAATGCCTCTTTTCATCTGAAGTCTGTGCTGGTGATATTTTTTCCGGGTTAGAGCTCTCAGCCGTCAGAGCGCCACTCTGGCCAAAGGCTCGGTCAGAGCTTGGGACACCTTGTATATTAGCCTTTAGAACACGGCTCTCTCGAATACTCGATTCTGATTGGTCAATCAACAATATTCACCGGTCATTATTTCTCGACAACCGACCGCTGCTCTGCCACACCTGGATTAATCAGTTGATAAGAGCATTTTGTCCGCAGACGCTACTAATTAGGCCAACCAGTTGCAGCTGTGGTGTCTTGTGTGCCAATTACGAATGAAACCGCTTTGTGTTGAAAACGCTATTAAAAAATCTATTTGAATAATTATTTTTGTCAGATTATTGAATGATTTAGTTGTAGGCCGTGTTCTAAGCGGGATAATGTATACTGAGCCGGTGATTACTGGAAATAATGACCTTCAGGTGAATATTAAGCCCTCCGCTGCGCGTCGGGCTAAATCATTCACCTGTCGGTCATTATTTCCACAGTAATCACCGGCTCAGTATACATTATCCCTTACGTATTATCCCATACATGTAAAAAGCAGCTGTGATGGCAAAAATTAGGCTTACAACATATACAGTATATAAAATATGTGACTGTGTGTGTGTTTTGTACATGATTAGTTAATTAACTATGGGCTTAATTATAAATGAGTTATGACTGAACGTTACTATAAAGCACACATGGGCAACATACGGCCCCCTGTGTGGCCCGCAATGGAATTGCAAAAAAAGTTTTTTTTTTTTTTTTTTTACAGTGCACCTGAACGCAACATGCAAGATACCCGCTGAATAAGTGTCCAAATGTTCATGTCATTCTGGCCAATATTCTTCTGTTATAGCATTTCAGTCTGGAATATGGAATATCTTTCAATAATCTTTATGACTAAAAGGCCAAAAGTAATCTCATGTGTAAGAAATGGCTGTTCTACATTGAGGTAGAAATTTAAATAATTAACTTGTTGGTTTTGGATTTATTTAGCTTCAAGAGTGCATGTTCGTGTGACCCTCAACACAGGCTTTGAGAATCCCGGCCACCACTTACTGATACTTATGCTTAAATTAACCCACTCATATTCTGGTTTATTTCAAGAAAAACATTTCGGATAGTGGAAATTCTAATTGGCTGGTAACTTTAAAATCTAGCAGCCATATTGGCAGGTGGTGAAAAAAGTTAATTTCAAGCCCTGCAGGGAGAGTGTGGTGACATAGGAGTGAGTGAGAAAAGGATCAAATATTGGTGGTTAAGACTGAATAATGACATCACAACTGTTAATTTAAAATGAGTTATTCCTCTAAACCTGGCTTCAAATGCCTCAATTTTTTCGCGCTGGCGCCGTTCAGCCCTCAGCAAAATCTGGTAGCGAGGACTTTTTTTGTGCCCCTCTCTATCATCAAAGTTGCCCATCCATTACGGCATGACAATATTTGTTCGGCCCCCGGCAACAATCTGGATTTCTCATGTGGCCCCCCATGAAAAATAGTTGCCCACCCCTGAGCTACAGTCTCTCCATAGTGGCCTCTACTGTCTGTCCATATAGAAGCACTGTGCTCTCTCTATACTGCCCTCTACTGTCTGTCCATATAGAAGCACTGTGCTCCATACTGCCCTCTCTAGTGTCTGTTCATATAGAAGCACTGTGCTCTCTCTATACTGCCCTCTACTGTCTGTTCATATAGAAGCACCGCTGCCTGTCTGGGGATATTAGACCGAGCACGGGAGGCGATACTTTCGAGCCTTGGAGCCAAGAGTCCTAATGAGATGATTACACCACAGTGTCATAATTAGCAGAGCTGAATCACACAATCTCCGTACTGTACATGCCAGCGAGGAGCTGGGGTCTCCACCTACACGTCTCCGTACTGTACATGCCAGCGAGGAGCTGGGCTCTCCACCTACACGTCTCTGTACTGTACATGCCGGAGCTGTGGCTCTCCACCTACACGTCTCCGTACTGTACATGCCAGCGAGGATCTGAGCTCTCCACCTCCAGTCAGACGGGGAAACAGATGGCAGGGCAGAGAAACCAGTACGGACGGCGTCTGCGAAGGAAATTGGTTCCACCTGTCCAGTACCATGAGCTCAAGCTTTCCTTCCCTGTGGAAAGTGACCCGTACGCCCCCTCCCAGACATACCTCCCAAACCTCCCAGAGCCCCTCTGCCCCCCCCTCCCCCCTCTGTCAGTACCTTGTCTCTCCTCTCTCACCGCCACCCCCTCCCACCCCTACCCTGTCTCCTCCTGCTCCTCTGTATCCTCTGGTACCGCTGTGTACGGGCTGGAAACCATGACTTGATTGTGTGTGTGTGTGTGCGTGTGTGTGTGTGCGTGTGTGTGTGTGTGCGTGTGTGTGTGTGTGTGTGTGTGTGTGTGTGTGTGTGTGTGTGTGTGTGTGTGTGTGTGTTTGCGTGTGTGCGTGTGTGTGTGTGTGTTCTGGTATGACCAAATGTCCTCACAAGGATACATTTTGGGTATGTTTTTTATTAAATATGTTGCTACATCTCCACATAAATAAATACTCTGTATCTTTGATTGCTACAACACAATACTGGGTCAATCTACATCCATTGACTTTACATTGAGTATGTGTAGCCTACATGGACAGCAGTAATTAAATCTAAACCCAATTAAGGAAATACTCTAATAAGGCGACTGAGAACAGAATACTCCACACGTCTTAATTGGACTATTGCTTACTCCGACCTTATTCGGGTATAATCAGAACATGCTGTTTGCATGTGTCTCATTCAAAGTGCGTTGTAGACATGTAAGGCCAATAGTGGGATTATTGTCTGTTCTAAACAGCCGGTGTCTGCTGTAACGCATAATGCTTTCTGGGGGGAAATCCCCCCCCCCCTGCCACACAGGAAGTGAGGCATTGCATTTCCGGTAGGGATGCACCGATATGAAAATTTTGGCCGATGCCGATAACCGATATTAACATTGCTGTTATGGCCGATAACCGATGTTTACCGATGTCGATATAATCTGTATAAAACCACATTTCTATGATCATCACATGTTGTACATACTGAAAAACACATGTAGACACTGAATCTGAAAAAGTAGTGCATTTCTTTATTTCCAAAACTTTTGGAAAAGCCCATAAATCATAGATTTACTGCATTATTTCATCTCAATGTGAAGAATTTGGCTGATAATGATAACCGATATTAACATTGCAACATCGGACCGATATGTTAAAAAAT
>NW_028151058.1:0-17500 GCF_964638095.1 Poromitra crassiceps | reverse complement strand
AAACATCCACTTGGACTCAAGGATGACCTGATTAGATTTTGGTGGTCAAAGGCCAAAGTTCAAGGTCACTGAGTGTGACCTCACGACTGCCCGTCTTCTGCTCATCAACGTGATCTCTCAGGAATGCCTTAAGGGAATTCCATCAAATTTGGCTCAAACATCCACGTCGACCCAAGGATGAACTGGTTAGATTTTGATGGACAAAGGTCAAAGTTCAAGCTCACTGTGGCTTGCATGTCCGTCCGTTCCATCAAGCCACGCTAGGTAGAAGGGACCATAGTACTGTGGCTAGGAACAAGAGTCGTAGAGAGTTGGAATTCAAGGGGTGGGTAGGGGGAGTGGGTAGGGGGTGTGGCTGGTGGGAGGGGGTGTGGCGAGGGAGAGGGGGTGTGGTGAGGGAGAGGGGTGGAGCTAGGCAAAATGGGCCGTAGCTAGGGATAGGAAGGTCGTAGAACGTAGAAGAAACAATTCCTGGGATTGCAATTCTGAACTTACGATCCAAAACATTGTCACAATGCATGCCTCGCATAAAGTTTATTAGTTTGTTGATATAAAATCTATGTAATCCAAATGCATGGGAAACGGTCACGCAATCAAAATACATAAATCTTAGAAATAATGCTTACATATTTATTTTTGAGTGCACAAAAACCATCTCTGTCTTCATCACTGTAAAACAGTACCACCCTCTTTATCTTGCACTATTAATAAGCAGATCCTGTCCCGTTGATTTACACACTGTGATGGGACAGATGGAAGGCGCCCAGTAATATTTGGAAGTCAGAGTTGAATTCTGCAGATGTAGGCACTCCTGCAGCGAGCAGACAGGCCTGTCAACGCCGTCTCCTCGTTTTCAGCCAGTAAAGATGGATTATTTGCTTACTGGGGTCTGGTGCGGGTTGTGTTTACCCGTCATAATTATACCCGGGGGAGCCGAGATACAGGTCCACTTGAAACAGCTGGTCAGCTAAATTCATGTGCCGTTCAGCTCCCCAGAGTGCATCAGCAATTCAATTTTTGTGAAGACGCAGTGTTAAAATGCCTCATTATTGCAATGTGAACAACAGTATATTGTCTGCCTCTCAAGTAGCTATATGACCTTCAAGAGAAGGTGTATTTGATGCAGCTTCGCAGAAGTGAAATCTAGCTTTCAAGCACTTAGCTTGTCAAGCTAAAACTATACTTCAGTCATGAGAGACTAGTAGAAAGTTTAACAAGCTTTAATGATACAACAAATGAATTTTGGCGTATGACTCCATGATATGATGACGCTCTCCTGAGATGATGAGAGGGCGTCGTCAGTGAAGAATAGGATAGGAAATCCCCCATAGGGAATTCTTCAGGATCAGGAGTCACGACGATGGTGGTGGTCAGGGGAGGAGGTGGGGCGAAAACAACTGCTTCAGTGATGATCAGCAACTGAGAATGACATATGGCACATAGCAAACAGAGTAAAACATCATGGACTCTGATATACTACGCTGATTAGGTGATTGGGATCAGCTGGAGAGGAATACCGTGGGCTGATTGGTTATTGCCACATGTGTGGCAAACTGTGAATGGGTGAGGAGACCGCATCAGAGAAAGGGGGCGAGCCTAACAATGAATGGGTTATACAACCTCAAAGCAAGGGGGCGTGCACTGTGATATGACCTGAACTGGGCGTTAGCTGTTAACTAGTCTTCATTATTGAAAATAGTCGAAGACATTATTTTCAAAATGTAGTTCAACTACATCCAAACTACACCATGAGAAATGATCACAATCCTGAGTCTCATTTTACCAGGAGGTACAACTGAACTGACACAGAGTAAAGTGTAGGTGCGTTTGATTTAGGGACTAGGCAGCCTGGTGCTCACTTAGGCAGCCCGGGGATGTGTTCTAAGGAGAGGATTGGGATCAGTTGGTTGAGGTGGAATCAGGAACATTTTAAATTTCTAGGGAAATCCGTCGTATTTGATCCCAGACATCTTGGTCCCAAACCAGGTGATTTAATCAAAAAGCAGGTGAGACAACCGTGGCCAATGAGCTGTGGCATTGTGCCATATTGGAAGGCAAAAAACGTCATGAGAATACTATGAATATTTTTGTAATTACCTATATGACCCAAAGTAGGTAAAGTGATAATACGGAAGATTTGTTTTGTTCTCTTGGGTGACACCTATTGGCGATGATGATAATTACAGGTGAGATCCAAACAGTGTTATTATGTGACATTACTCAGTTTGTTCGGCCATAGTAAAGACCCGTAATGATAGCAGAGACCGGAAAAAAGTAGC
Organism: Poromitra crassiceps; assembly: GCF_964638095.1. Taxonomy (NCBI): domain Eukaryota; kingdom Metazoa; phylum Chordata; class Actinopteri; order Beryciformes; family Melamphaidae; genus Poromitra; species Poromitra crassiceps. Next base: position 15,221 of record NW_028151058.1, on the reverse strand, counting down.
TTGTTATCCTACTTCACACAAGAGCTGTCGGGAACCTACATTGACCTATCAGAGTGAGTCTATTGTGTTAGCTCCGCCCACCCTGTGAACCTACAATAACCTGCAGAGTGAGTCTATTGTGTTAGCTCCGCCCACCCTGTGAACCTACAGTAACCTACAGAGTGAGTCTATTGTGTTAGCTCCGCCCACCCTGTGAACCTACAGTAACCTACAGAGTGAGTCTATTGTGTTAGCTCCGCCCACCCTGTGAACCTACAGTAACCTACAGAGTGAGTCTATTGTGTTAGCTCCGCTCACCCTGTGAACCTACAGTAACCTACAGAGTGAGTCTATAGTGTTAGCTCCGCCCACCCTGTGTCACCACAGACACCAAGTTCATAAATGCTGCAATACTGAAAATGCAAAGGCTTCCATCAATGGGCCATAGGCTCAATCACCATTTGTGTTAACTCACTATCAGATAGATAGTGACTTAACAGACATTTATTTAGATGAAAATCTTCCGTATTATCACTTTAAAGTGAAACCCAAAGTAATAGTACTACTACTGAAAAAGCTATTGAGATTTGAATGTCGTTAAACTACCACCCCAACTACTGCAAATTGTAGTTTAACTATAATTGAACTACAGTACCCCACCAACACTGATGAATGAAGTACCTGCTGGGTGAGATTGTCTCGGGGAAGTGGCAGCTGTGGCCTTTCTGTGCACGTTATGGCTAAATGTTATTCCGTGCTCCCCTGCTCCCCATCAGTCTGGGATTTCCAACAGCAGCACAGAGTAATGCCTCAGCGGAGGAGCCGGTAAATCGGCTGTCCGTTGCCGCGTCGCCTCAGCTGCCGAAGAGGCTGTTAGGGAGTTGAGATGGTATTCCCTCATCCCTCTTCACTCCCAGACAGGAGTGCCTCTGCTCATTTCACGGCCAAACGGCGGAGTAGATTGAGCCGACGGGCAAAGTCTCCTCGTTACGTAAGCGCCCGTCTCCCCCGTCCTTGTTCGGGCTAATACCTTCCCGTCCTTCTCCTCTCTGCCTTTTTTTTTTCATCTGCTGTTGCTCTTCTTCTCCTGTTCTCCGTCGTTCCTAACCCTCCTCTTGCCACTCCGTACCGGCTAATCAAATCTATGAGTGACTTATATTGCCACGGGGTGACAGTGTGCGCTGGCAGACTGGCAGCTAACATTTCAGAGTTATTGCTGCATACTGGTCTGGGGGCCACAGAGGCCCCTGTCAATCACTGTCGTGAAGACACACACATGCACGCACTCGCACATGCGCACACACACACACACACACACACACACACAAATGTGCACACACATACACAACATATCCATAGTGCAATAAATGCAAATTTGCTGTGTTGCAGGCAGAGCTCCAGTTTTGCATACAAATCTCACACAATATTTCCAGAAGATCATGTTCTATCTGGACATCATTATCAGAGATCAGTTAGGGCCTGTGTCCACCGAGCGTCTTTTTCCGACCGTTAAACGCTGGAAGTACGCTGAGAAGCGCTGATCTCTCAGCGCACAATTAACATCTGAAACTAACGTTAGTTCAGTGCGGTAGTAGCTTGATAGCTGACAGCTAACATTAGCAAACAACACACATACAGAGTGATTTAGCTCAACACTCACCAGAAATATTAAGTGTCGAGCCAATCTGCTCCCACAATTGAGCCTTTCTGTCTCTGTTGCGATAGTTTCTCCATATGATTAGTTGCCAGAAAAGGAGCACCCGACACCAGCGTCTTTCTGAAAAGTTAAAATATTTTCAGCTGGGAGCGCTGGGAGTCGGGCGCACAAAAACGCCGGAGCGCTGTGAAAATAGACGTTGGGCGCTGCGCACTTTCTCTAGACGTCCGTGTGCGCCCGCATACGCTCTCCCCCCCATTGGAAACAACTGAAAATAGACGCCGGAGCTGATGAAAAGACGCTAGGTGGACACAGGCCCTTAGGCTATAGCGTACTTTCTCAATGTGAAGCTGCTATGTACAGTATTTACCTGTTTATTCACAGGACTCCACAGTGTTAACTGGGGAGTCACCCGGGGTGATGGGAGAGGGTGGGACTGTGTTCCTCCTGTCATCCACAATCATCTCCACTGTCTTTTGAGCATTGAGCTCCAGGTTGTTTTGACTGCACCAAGTCACCAGATGGTCAATCTCCTGCCTGTACTCAGACAGACTCAAATGCACGTAGGGTGCGTGTAGGATTTTGAGCGAACCTCCATCGTCATCATTTGCAGTTGGATCATGACAGTGACTGGATGATCAAATAGGATGACACTGGAGCACACCTCAGTGTCTTCTTCAGAGAGAACGGTCCTCATCTTCTAACTGGTTTAGCGCATGAACTCCCTCTCAAGTGACTGGATGATATTTAATAAAAGCCCAATATCATTGCGACATATCAACAATATTGATCTAGCCTGAACTGCAGGGGCTGTTGTTACCCCCCAAAACATATTTCTGAGAAAAGTTTGTTCTGTTTCCCGGTCAGAGGGGGCACAAAGAATAGACTGGCAACCAGTATTTTGAGAGAAATTGATTCCGTGTTGCAGTGCAAACAAACGGCTTTCCCCATATTTGAAAAAAGATTGGCTGCAAGGATTGTACTGCTCCGATACTAATGGAGGACACTGTATGCATGACGGTTATGGTTCCACACACCTATGCGTGAGTTCCTCCGTGGTGCTCTCAGATTGAGCTAAGAACACAATTCATCAGGGTTGAAAACGCAATTGACTTCCTCATCTATCCGAGTGTGAATAAAGGCTGCTACAGGCTCCATCACACTTTGTAAGTGGGTCATTATTCAGTCAAGGTAGGCCTCCTTCTTCTTCTTCTTCTTCTTCTTCTTCTCCGCATGTATAAATCAGAGGAAAAAGCTAAAGAAACTGTATATTATGTTGTGTCTGGCTGAACAGAAGCAAGCTAACAGCAACACTGTGGTTATATAAGGGGAGTTTCCTGTGTGATTCATCAGGACAGACAGAGTGGGGCTTGAACAGCACTTTGTCACTGTCACTACAGCCAGGCACTTCATTTCACTTGGCTTATCTTTATGGCCCTTTATCACAAGCCTATCTCAAAGGGCTTTACATAGCATAATCACAGTCATATACTCCATCATACAGCCACACACAACATAGGTTACATACATCATACTGTAGGCTACATACATTTCACTAGATTACCATACCACACAAACACAGAGGAAACCCACACGCAACATGAAAACTCGCACAGAAAGGACCGGGGTGGAGATTCGAACCCACAACCTTCTTTTTTTTCTTTTCTTTTTCTCCCCCCGATTGGCTGAGTCGTCGCCGCTGATTGGCTGCTTCAGAGCTTCATGTCCTACATCATCTCCAGTGTTCCAAGATGGAACCGGGGGTCAATGTTAGCGGAGCGCTCGGCGTGCTATAACACTGGACCTCCACCCTCCACGCTCTCTCCTCTAGCCCTTTTTGCATTTAGCTCTTTTGTATTAGCGTTTTGCTATATTCTGCTAACATTAATTGTTCTTTTTGGGTAGCTCTTTTTGTGGCCCTTGGTACGTCACTTGACGGCCAACACTTGTTTGTGTGTGCTTTGAAGCTGTAGCTATTTCCATTAGCTGTCAGCCCATTTGCACTCTCTGTCACTTTGTCTGAAGTTACTCTCATTGGCCTTGCATTAGCCTATGCTTCTGCCCAATTTTTATAACACAAAAACAAACAAAATTGAACAGTCTCAGCCAGGAAAAAGGAAAATATATATATATACACTACATAATCACGTGTTATTATCAGCCACCTAAAGTGCTTATGTTCTTACCAGAGATGTTTTACATAGGATGCCACACAAGGGGTCCACGGCGGGGAGCCGTCACCCCCCTAGCCTCGTCAAGGCAGGCCAGAAACGGGTCCCAAACAGCCGAAAATCTCCCAGGTGAGTTAGTCCTCTGGAACCCGAGTCTCTCCACGTGTACAACCGAGGTCATGTCCACCAACCACAGCTGAAAGGAGGGTGGAGAGAGGGACTTCCATTCCTGCAGTATGAGTTTCTTGGCGACGATCATCCCCTGTGTCCAGAGACTGCTGCACAGCCGTAGGAAGGAGCAGAGAGGATTCAGAGCAGCCGAAGAGTTCCGTCTCCAGTTGTAAGCCGACAACCTTCTTACTGTGTGAGGCGACAGTGCTGCTAACTTACTGAGCCATGCCGCCCCAGTAGTACACTTTCTGTACATGAAGTATCTTTTTTTTTAATGGAAATGAGAAGACAAGCGATCACAATTAGTTGGCAAAGAATGACATAATATGAAGTCAAGTCTTTCAGTCAGCTCGGTTGTTGAGGTCTGGAATGTCTTGGGCAGCTTCCAGATTCAGCTGTTGTCACTGCAGTGGTGGTGAGGGAGGATCTTCAGAGGAGTCACCGTGTCTGAGAAAGTTTCTTGAAGGTTGTTCTTCTCCCTGAAGACTTGGTCCAGTGCCACCATACGCCACTGCGATGCATAAACTAATCATGATGAGAAAGTGGAGTTCTCAGCTTGCTTTGGTTCAGCTTTGGGTAAACATCTAAAGTCCCTCGTCGTCAGTGCTGCCGTGGGGAATGTGGGTCTGTGCTGCTGCTGATGGAACGTTTACTGACAGACAACAGGAGAATACACAGAGGAGGCTTTTTTTTTTTTTTTTTTACTTACTCAGAAATATAAATCACAATTACAGAAGATTCAGCAGCGAGAAAAGATCAATGACATAACAGGAAAAACAAAACGAAAAATCCTAATATGATATGATATTCGGTAATATGAAAGAACAAAAAAAATCAATTCAACTCATTTTCATTATAGTTTAAAGTAGGATTTTTCATGCATTTAGGCTATTCATTTTCCATCCCGCTTAGTGCCATTCAGGGTCACTACTGGTTAGGGCTGTGCCTGACTCAAAAGTCTGTCAGTCGAAACGGATTTGGCTGTTCAATAAGGATATTCGACTTTTTCCCCCTTTTCTTTTCTTTTATAAGACTAATATCTGGCAATCAGAAAACCCATTAGCATGAGCTTGTTTGATTTGTTTGTTTAATTGGGACTTGGTTTTACAGTAGGTAATAGGCTGATACTTATACCAAAATAGACTATATACTGTATCACAATCTATTGGGAGAAACCAAGCAATTCTAAATCAGACATTCAGCACCCCCATATAGCGGGAATGGAATGATCCTTGTTTCATAACCACATTTTGCGATTATTTGACTGTGAATTTGGCAGTCGAAACAGGCTCCTTCGAATGAATCGTCGAGTATTTGGTGTCACTCGTACTACTAATGGGTCTGAGCATGCACTGGGCAGGAGGCAGGGAAACACCTGGATGGACAGGTCAAGGTTCTATTTTGAATAGGGTTATGTATGTACCCTTGTGTGTAGTGATATCATATTGCTGAGACTGTCCACCTCCGCTGCACCCTGGTGTTTTATCACTAAAAACAATATCCAAAACCTATTCCATCTTCGTGACACTGATTGGATTTTAATGTAGTGCTAATGTGTCGTTGGCTAATATTACCTTGTTACGGTGCTCAGCTGTATTTTCAACATGAATATATATATCCATCTATGAGGACAGGACATTTATTAATAACTCATCCTGTAGCGAAGCTTGTTGGCTTGCTGGAGGCAAAGCGTCTGGGCTTGCCTCGTGAAGTGTGCTGGATCGTGGATGAAGGCTCACGGGCTGTGACCGATCAGAATCACGGAGATGGAGGTAGGGACCGACTTGTCGGTCCTGGGACTCGGTTGAAATACCACTGGGATGACTGGGTGTAAGGCAATCAGGCACCAGGGCCTGGCCGGTTGGAAGATGGCCAGGACTCAATTCGGGTCCGGGTTTGGTCGTGCTAATGGTTGACATTATTAGGGGAGTAAGAAATACCTGAATCAAGCAGGAATCTCTCGGATGTGGCCGGAATCTCTTGGATGAGGTTAGTCAAGCATAGCGTCACAGGACGCCTGGCTTATATGCCCGCGTTTTGGTGTATGACATCACGTCATTGGTGATGTCACAACGTTCTAGGGAGCTATGACATCATCGATGTTATGTCTGACATTGCCGATGACCTCACAGGTGAGCTCTATGCTATGACATCATCGGTGTCATTGTTGATGATGTCATCATCATTACGTCGTGGCGCGCCGGCTGGTGGGCATCGACTGCCCCAAGAACAGGCTTGACGGTGGGCCATTATGGGCCCTTTTCTACAGCCGCTCCCAGATTCCTGTGGGGAATCTGTATTCTTCCAGAAATGGCCGGAATGGCCCTCTAGTCCCACCTGGTATAGGCAGGGCTTGGTTGATTATTCTGGGAGTGAGGGGGGCTGTGGTCCGCCTGGCCACCGGCCGCACGCCGTTGTCCAGTCCCGTACATCACAAGAGCCAAGATTTGGTGACTGTCCTCGTTGGCCAGGATGTGTGTGGGATCCTACTGCAGTAGCGAGCTGTAATGGCCTCTGGGGGCTGGAGCTTCCAGTTGACGAAACTCAGCGGCGTGAGGTCGGCGCGGGAGCCGCTCAGGAGCCAGGGGTCTATCCATCCTACCCATCCTACCCAGCTACTGCGGTAGTGAGGAGCCTCTGGTTCTGGTGGCTTGCGTTTCCAGTCGATGAGACTCAGTGGCGTAGGGTCGGTGCGGGAGCAGTTTGTCTGCCCTCGTTGGAGGGAGGCCTCTGCCCCTAGTGTCTCGTTGGCCGCCCCGTGGAGCGCCGGTGTGGCATCCTCACTGAGGGCGCCGAAGGTCGTACACTCCTACGGCTTGGGGGGAGCCGACCTGAGGCCACCGTAACTCGGCTTCAACTCCTCGCCCTTATCCGCAGTCGTGTGGAGTCGGGGTGTCTTTGGCCAGCTGTCTGGGTTGAGAAGAGGGAAGGGGGATCCGCAACCCCGCCTGCTGGTGGTGAGTGCGGGAAGAGGCCTTCCCCACGCAGTGTCGACCACAACAGCTACCTGTGATTGTGGTGGGTCGTCCTCCCACTCTTCCCAGGCCTGCAGCAGCGTCTCAGGTAGAACTGGACCATCCCAGCCTGGCTCCCATCTCCATCGGTGGTGCACGAGCAGGACAAGATGGATCCTCCCGAACTGATGGAGGGGCAAACTCCTCGGGCGGGATTCCTGCTGCAGGGCGGTGATGGGGCAGGGCTGCTCGCCTAGACCAAGGTTCGGTTCCGCAAGGGCTCTCTTGGTGCAACAGGTCTGCTCTGGGCAAATTGCCGGCGAGATGATGAGGGAGACAGCCGCCCCGTGAAGCATCTGGGGCTCCTGCTTCGCCGTCCGCAAAGGCATGTCCACTTGCTCCACTTGCTCGGACCTCTTGGCCTCCCTGGAGGCCTTGGCTGGAGTCGTCTCCATGAGCCCGGGCAGGGCCAGGAGGTGAATTCCGGGAATAGGTAGTTGAGATGGCTGGTCCCGTCCTCTGGGGGGGTCCCAGCTGTCGTGTCCAGCCATCTTGAGGTGGTTGATGCCGTCCGGCTGACTGTGCCCTGTGCTGTTGGTCTCAACGTTCGCCATGCCTCCCTGAGTCTGGTGCATCTCGGTGGCGGGCTTGGCCGCCCCGTTGCACTCTATGGTATGCTCAGGGTCGGCGACCTTTGTCGGTGGACATGTCCTAGGTGGGGGTGTTGGTGTTGGTGGCACTAGAGCAGTGGGTTCCGTAGTATGGGTCGTTGGCTCTGGAGCCGCCGTGCTGACCTGACCCTGGTCTTGGGAGGTGAGAGGCACGGGTAGAGTGTTGAGCCGGGGTGCGGACACCGGTGAGGTGAGCGGCGCCCTTTGGGTTGCTAGCCCTGGGGCCGGTACGCACGTCTGACTCTGGTCTTGGGAGGCGAGAGGCACAGGTGGAACTGCCGGGTCCCCGGCGAGCTGTTGGGCCCGAAGCGTGGCGCCTTTGTGCGCCCGCTCAGCTTGCCGCAGGCATCGGCCTCTCTCCAGGCGGTTAGTGATCCGCCCTCTAGCTTGGAGGGCCTCCTCTTGGGCCTGCTTGGCTGCTCTGGTTGCCGCTCTGGTTTGCTCGTTCAGCCGATCGTACTCCGCATCGGCTTCCTCCTCCTCCGCGTGTTGCCGGCGGAGGTCCTCAGCTGCCAGTCGTGTCATCTCCTGCTCGTAGGCTGCCGCTTGGGCTGAGGAGGAGGAGTTAGTGGAGGCGTGTGAGCGTACGGTTGACCGTGAGCTGGCGCTAGAGTGTCGCGATGGGCTATGGTGACTGCGGTAACTGCTAACGCTATGATAGTGAGAGTGACTGGGGCTCCTCAACCGGGGCTCTGCTCGGGAAGAGGGTCGGGCCCCTTGGTACCGGGCTGACCCGTGGCCGCATGGGGTCTCCCGGTCATGGGCGAGGGCCTGGGCCGAGGATATCCCTTGGGTCCTTGGATCCTCCCACTGTGTACACCGCGTGTTGTGGTTGACGAAGTACACCCTCCCATGGTCCTGGCGTGTCTCCCATCCAGGAGGCAGTGTGCCCTGAGGGTGATGACTCCTGCGCCCGCTGGGTACATGGGCGTCTCTGTCGTCATAGGTCGAACCTCCATGACCTGACCTGTCCCGGCTTGACTGGTGGCCACCTTGATGGGACCTGCCAGCGTGTTGGGATTCCTTGAAGTATTCAGTGATGTCCCGGTTGGTCTCCCTTTTGCGCGCGATCTTATGTTCGAACTCGGCCCTTGTCTGGGCTGCCTGAGCGGGGAGTCGGTGGTGGCTGCGGATGAGTTCCTGCCCCTGGTGGATCTTCTGGTCGGAGTGTAGGGGGTCTCGCCCTTTAGTACTACTCCGAACGCTGAATACTTGGCTGTATCCAGTATCGATCTGGTGGATCTTCTGGTCGGAGTGTAGGGGGTCTCGCCCTTTAGTACTACTCCGAACGCTGGATACTTGGCTGTATCCAGTATCGATCTGGTGGGGGAAGGGTTGCTCCTCTGGTCGACGAGATGTCGTGACCAGGGCGAGCTCACCTGACTCCTGCTCCATCTCTGAGCGTCGCAAGTCCTCTATCCGGCTCGGAGGACCAAATTGTAGCGAAGCTTGTTGGCTTGCTGGAGGCAAAGCGTTTGGGCTTGCCTCGTGAAGTGTGCTGGATCGTGGATGAGGGCTCACGTGCTCTGATCGGTCAGAATCACGGAGATGGAGATAAGGACCGACATGTCGGTCCTGGGACTCGGTTGAAATACCACTGGGATGACTGGGTGTAAGGCAATCAGGCACCAGGGCCTGGCCGGTTGGAAGATGGCCAGGACTCAATTCGGGTCCGGGTTTGGTCGTGCTAATGGTTGACATTATTAGGGGAGTAAGAAATACCTGAATCAAGCAGGAATCTCTCGGATGTGGCCGGAATCTCTTGGATGAGGTTAGTCAAGCATAGCGTCACAGGACGCCTGGCTTATATGCCCGCGTTTTGGTGTATGACATCACGTCATTGGTGATGTCACAACGTTCTAGGGAGCTATGACATCATCGATGTTATGTCTGACATTGCCGATGACCTCACAGGTGAGCTCTATGCTATGACATCATCGGTGTCATTGTTGATGATGTCATCATCATTACGTCGTGGCGCGCCGGCTGGTGGGCATCGACTGCCCCAAGAACAGGCTTGACGGTGGGCCATTATGGGCCCTTTTCTACACATCCATTTTATCACAGTATGTATAATGTAAATGTGTAGGGCCATATGATTTTTGCAAAACGGGGGGGTGGGGGGGGTGGACAGATGGAATCATGGAATTTGGTAATAAAAAATTGAATCAACTGTAAAAAATCAAATTCAAATCAATAAAAGTACGCCTAATTATCAAAATCAATTATTATTATTGTAGTAGCCTAAATAATTTCATAAATAGGCCTAGAGAAATGATAAAAAAAGAGATTTGTGGGATTTGCATGGCCACGGGGGCCACGTGAAATGATAGGAGGCCAGGGGCTAGTTAATAAACAAACAATATACATTTTTCTGTAGCGGATTGTAGGTTTTTTGCGGTGTCAGCCGGAGTTTAGTCTGACAATGTCGTGCACACCGGATAGTTAGTTCGGTTGAGTTAATTAGGTTAAATACATACATAAGTGCCTGGGTAGCGAGCAGACGGCGGTATTTGACAATTTAGCTGGAGCTCAGTCAAACTTTATTTCACGTTAGTTTTTATTGTGAATTCGATTCTAATTCACAATGAAAACGAACGGGAAATTATTAGAAAATGGTCCGGGGGTGGGGGACGGGGGGCACTCTGCACCCTTGTCACGGGCCACATCTGGCCCCCCGGGCCGCCAGTTGAGTATCAGCGCGCCTACAGCGCCTCATCTTGCTGTATGTGGAACATTACAGGCGCTCCAGCGCATCTCATCTCGCAGTGATCTGGTTTAATGTTGTGCTTTGATGAAAAACGAGACGCTGACACCGAGTCTGTCATGCCTTTTTGCCTTTTTCATTCCGCCGTCGCGTCTCTTCTCCTGTCATGTCTGACAGACAGTCTCCGTGTTACAGAGGATGGGGGACACGGCTGTCACATAGATCTGTGCGGAGAACAAAGATTCATAAGTTGGAAGAGAAAGAAGTGCAAATGGCCAATGGTGTGTGATTGCCTGGGGTTTCTTGTTAATAAATCCCATCAGTAGCCATGAAAGCCTATTATTGCAACTCAGCAGAAGTCTCTCTGACACGTGTGTGTGTGTGTGTGTGTGTGTGTGTGTGTGTGTGTGTGTGTGTTTGCCTTTTGCATGGGAGAGGACTCTTCCAAGGTGACTGTTCAATAGAGCTTTCATCCATCAGACTATGAGAGAGAGAAGAGGATCTCTCTCCTCTCATGCCAGATCTGAGGCCAGTTTATAGGGAGGAGGCGACCGCCGACCGGGGGCGGGGCAGGGAGGGGAGGGGAGGGGAGTTGAGGGGAGGGGAGGGCGGGGAAGGGAGGGGAGGGGAGTTGAGGGGAGGGTTGGGGAGGGGAGGGGAAGGGAGGGGAGGGGAAGGGAAGGGAGGGGAGGGGAAGGGAGGGGAGGGGAAGGGAGGGGAGGCATTGGCTATGGAAGCTGTTCATACAGAGTGTGAAGATAATCTCCTGTCATCTGTAGTGTGCCATCATCTCACAGGCGCTGTGTGATTATGAGCTACAATTACAATTAGTGCTAGTGCTGCCCTGCCCGGTGGTGAAGTGGAGTGGAGCCTACTCTTCATTTATGCCCCAATTTCTATTTTGAAAGTGACCCATCCAGCAAAGGATAAAGGCCCCCGTGTTATAAACAGTGACATGCACAGTAACGACGGGGCATTCACCCCCAGGCGTTCTGAGCCCTGCCTCAAGTGGCCCATTCGAGGAATTACACCTTTCTGGTGGGAACACCTCAGAGATTTCCCACTGGTGTCAGCAGGCAGGCAGCAGATGAAGGCAGATTTGTGAGGTGTAGGCAGGGAGAGATGAATGTGTGTGTGTGTGTGTGTGTGTGTGTGTGTGTGTGTGTGTGTGTGTGTGTGTGTGTGTGCGCGCGTGTGTGTGTAGCTACTACATGTGTGCCTGTGTGTGCGTGCATGCGTGCGTGTGCGGGATTAGAGGACCCTGGATGTTCATCAGGCTGAGTGTGTGTGTGTGGTGTGCGTGCATGCGTATGTGTGTGTGCACGTGCGTGCGTGCATGCGTATGTGTGTATGTGCATGCGCGTGTGTGTATGTGTATGTGTGTGTGTGCATGCATGTGCATGCTCGTGAATGCATGTGTGTGCGTGCATGCGGGTGTGGAGGCATGCACGTGTGTGTGTGTGTGTGTGTGTGTGTGTGTGTGTGTGTGTGTGTGTGTGTGCGCTCGTGCATGCGTGCGTGCGTGTATGTGTGTGTATGTGTGTGCGTGCGTGCGTGCGTGCGTGCGTGCGTGTGCGTGCGTGTGCGTGTGTGTGTTTGTGCGGGATGAGAGGACCCCGGCTGTTCATCAGGCTGAGTGGAGGAGGACTGGTCCCGGGCCTCCAGGCGGCCATGACACTTCACTCTGTGCTGATTGTGTCTTTACTCATGTTGGCCTGCTGACTCCTAACATCATTTCAGTCACTTCCCAGCCACTCCCTCTGTCTCTGTCAATTCCATTGAAAGGCTGTTTTATTGGCGTTCCCATCCCATCATGCATTGCCAATCCACATGGTGACATATCCAAATTGTAACAGATGAGCTATGAACAGTATTATTCTATGAACAGTATTATTCTTCATTCCGTGTCGTTGCCTCATTCACCGTTACTGTGTGACAGCAATTCTGCAGCAGAAATCTTTTGATCAGATTAGACAGAGTCAGTAACTCATCTTTCTTGATATTTCTCACAGTGTAGTAAGAAAGTAATGTTCAGCCTAGTCACACAGTAATGAAATATTCTGCCAGCACTCTCTCGGTGTAGCCTCATATAGAGCTATTGTTTCTATAGACCTTATTCGATTGACGTCACTCACGTACTGGCACGCCCACCGCCGCCATATTGTTGACATAACGCAGCAGCTCTCAAGTGACAGCCTAGGTGGAGCAGCGTTTATAGGAAGCTAGCCGCTGTTAGCGTTACCTGTATCGTTCAAATTGTGTTCGGATGGTGACCTGCGTTAGGCATGGCTGTAGTAATGACAGCAATAAAGTCCCCGTGGTTTGTTTCTATCTCTACCGTCCTCAGACGTGAAGGGAGCGACACTGAGGATACGTCAGCAGCACAGGAGAGGTGTGTGGATAGTTAGTTGAGACAGGTGAAACTTTCTGACAGCTCCTCACAGCAAAGTCTGTTCACCTCGTTCTTTTGTTTATTTATTACAGGCATTAACGGCAGCATACAAACAACAACTCTGGGTTTTTTATTGGTGTCATTAGCATCGCTATTTTGTAATGGAACAGAAACGATATGGCGCCGTCCAGGGTTAGCGAATGAGGTCTATTGAGCTATGTTGTTTGAGATTTTGAAGTTTCTGTCCACTCTATGTAGTTTTTACTTTTTGTTTTGCGACAAGTTGGTCGGGCCAGATGGATGATATTTACCATACCATTTGTGAGCAGAGCCTCAGATGGACTGGTAAAGGGACTGGGAGAGGGACTATAAGAGGCATTGGTTGAGCTTTAGAACCATAGGTAGAACCAAAGAGTAACATTATAGAAGCCAAGAGACAAAACTCAGGTGCTTTTTTTTTTTTTACAACAGTCCTGCCGCCATTTTGGACTGAAAACCCCTCTGGTGTACATTGCCTGTAACCCTAGTGAGAGGTCAATGGACCCCTTTGAAAATGGCCATGCTAATTTTTCCCTTAGCAACATTTTGCATAACTTTGGTGCATTATTTAGCCCGCTTACCGACATGCTAGTTTGGTCCCAATCGATTCCTTGGGTCTTCTAGTTTCATATGGTAACACACGGGGGGCGGGCCAACGGCCCCAAATTGATCCACCATGTGCTAAATGGAATGATAGCTTCAGAGCCAACCAGTGGAGGGAGCAGAACCAGCTTGGACTGACTGGTAGAGGGAGGGACTTGGTATTTTAGCTTTGTAGTGATTGGAGTTGGGAGAAAGCACGTACACATGTAGTGAAAGGTACCTGAGGACATTCAAAGGCTTATCAGGTGCTATGAGTGAAAGTGAATGAAGAGGGATTAATGCTGCCTCACTGGTTCATCTGACACGATTGAAAGCAGCAGCAATTCTACGCTTCCAAGTCTGGATGAGGTGAAGTGAAAACAGAGGAAGTTGTCAGTGTGTCGTGCGTGCTGTATGTCGGTGTGTCGTGCGTGCTGTATGTTTGCGAGGGTGCATTAGCTGGGTGTGCATCTCTGCGTGAATCTCTAAGTGTTGGCATCCACTCGGCACAACAGGAGACCCACAATCCATCTGGCAGACAAGCTCAACTTCCCCTCTCCACCCCCACTTCACTACACTACATCCGCAGCTTTGCATAGAGTCTATGAAATGTCTCAAGCAATCACAATGTTACTACTGTAATAGGGCGCTGTTTACTACTACGTACTGGGAATGAACGTGCGCTCAACTTAATTCGAGTGACACTCAAGCAACTCAGGTGGTGTGTGTGTGTGTGTGTGTGTGTGTGTGTGTCTTATCAGTCTGAGCATGCTCAGTGGCATCATCAGTTTGTGACATCATTAGTGATGTCAGCAATATGAGCAACTGGAGCAATTATGTCCCTCACGATGACATCGCTTGGACTGAGCATGCTCAGTTGAGCAATTGTGCGCCAATGATGTCACAATGTCCAGAGTCACTCGATGACAGGTGTGTGTGCCTGTGTGTATGTGTGTGTTTGTGTGACATCACTCACTGATGACATCACTCACTGATATCACTCTTCTTCATGCATAGAATTTGTGATGACAAGTCTGGAGATGGCCGAGTTGCACCGGGCCTACTTATAGCCTCTGTAGGGGGAGGAGTTCTGACATGGTTGCGGAGCCGTCGAGCAGCGAGGGAAGTCGGCGCGCTGGCACGAGGTCCGCGAACACGCCGCTCAAAGAGAGCAACGTTGAGGAGGGGGCGGACCCCCGACTCTTGAATTTGTGTAATATTCTGTGACAGGCAGATCCAGTCTGCCGGAAAGCCATTCGAAGAGTTATGACATCATTGATGATGTCACAATGTCTATGACATCATCCGTGTATGTAAACAATTACTGATGACGTCACAATTGTTCAAGTGACACCTCTGATGACGTAGCCTATGACATCACTGATAATCTCACAATGTTTATGATATCACTGATGATGTCCCAATGTCTATTACATCATCAGTGGGGTTCCACTAGAGAATTGTGGGGGCCCACTGATGATGTCATGCCACATCATCGTTGAGTGGTGGCCAGTGGTGACTGATTATGTCATACTCACTGATTATGTCATACCGAGTATGACATAATCAGTCAGCACTGGCCACCACTCGATGACGACGATGACATCATCACTCTGGCAACCACTCAACGATTGTAGGGCATGAAATCAGTGATTTATGATCAGTCACCGACTGGCCACGTCGACGATGGCGGCATTTACATATGGCGGCGTTCTGAGCATGCTCATTTAATGAATGGTGGTTGCTTGTGGGTCACCGTCGCGGATTTGCCGATATAAGTATATATAAAACCGTGTTCTGAGCATGCTGTTGAGCAATTGTGGGTATAGAATTGCACTTGGTCCGTTTTTGCCGCAGGTTCAGGCTTGATTGAGTGGGCTGTGAGCAAGTCGTCCAAT
>NW_028151059.1:20000-25000 GCF_964638095.1 Poromitra crassiceps | reverse complement strand
CCCGAGCTGGGGCTGCAGCAGAGTCGAGCCCCGGAGGGCAGCCTGGAGCTCCGTGAGCTCCGTGCAGGGGGCCTACCACCCCTGCAAACCTCCCCGCGGAGGTCTCACCTACGGTCGGATCCGTTCTGTGCACTGCCCGGCACTCCGTCCTGGAGGTCCCAGTAGCCGAAAACCAGGTTTCTACTTTCCCGGAGGCACTACTTTGCAATTCCCCCCAGCACCGTGTTAGACCAGAGAGGCTAAAGCCACAAGCGCTGGCAGTCACTGTGCTTTTAGCCTCTCTGGTGTCAACACTTGCCCAGGGTATTCCTTGCCCAGGGTATTCCTTCAACACTTAGAAGATTTTCGGCTTGCACAGGGTAATCCTTCTGACAGAGTGTTGACACCAGAGAGGCTGAGAGCACAGTGACTCCCAGCGCTCCCTGCCTGTCTGGTGTACAGGGTGCTGGGGGGAATTGCAAAGTAGTATCTGCCCGAAAGTACAAAGCGTCTGCCCCTGGGCGTCCCACCAGAGACCCAGGCAGCTCCTCAGAGCCGAGAACCAGAGGGGTGAGCGATGGACTGCTGCCCGCCCGACACCCTGCATCCAACCTGGGGATGCAGCAGAGTCGAGCCCCTGAGGCAGCCTGGAGCTCCATGTGCGAGCTCCAGAGCGGGCGTGATGGACTGCTGCCTGCCCGACACCGTGCATCCAACCTGGGGATGCAGCAGAGTCGAGCCCCTGAGGCAGCCTGGAGCTCCATGTGCGAGCTCCAGAGCGGGCGTGATGGACTGCTGCCTGCCCGACACCGTGCATCCAACCTGGGGATGCAGCAGAGTCGAGCCCCTGAGGCAGCCTGGAGCTCCATGTGCGAGCTCCAGAGCGGGCGTGATGGACTGCTGCCTGCCCGACACCGTGCATCCAACCTGGGGATGCAGCAGAGTCGAGCCCCTGAGGCAGCCTGGAGCTCCATGTGCGAGCTCCAGAGCGGGCGTGATGGACTGCTGCCTGCCCGACACCGTGCATCCAACCTGGGGATGCAGCAGAGTCGAGCCCCTGAGGCAGCCTGGAGCTCCATGTGCGAGCTCCAGAGCGGGCGTGATGGACTGCTGCCTGCCCGACACCGTGCATCCAACCTGGGGATGCAGCAGAGTCGAGCCCCTGAGGCAGCCTGGAGCTCCATGTGCGAGCTCCAGAGCGGGCGTGATGGACTGCTGCCTGCCCGACACCGTGCATCCAACCTGGGGATGCAGCAGAGTCGAGCCCCTGAGGCAGCCTGGAGCTCCATGTGCGAGCTCCAGAGCGGGCGTGATGGACTGCTGCCTGCCCGACACCGTGCATCCAACCTGGGGATGCAGCAGAGTCGAGCCCCTGAGGCAGCCTGGAGCTCCATGTGCGAGCTCCAGAGCGGGCGTGATGGACTGCTGCGGGCCCGACACCCTGCACCCGAGCTGGGGCTGCAGCAGAGTCGAGCCCCGGAGGGGCAGCCTGGAGCTCCGTGAGCTCCGTGCAGGGGGCCTACCACCCCTGCAAACCTCCCCGCGGAGGTCTCACCTACGGTCGGATCCGTTCTGTGCACTGCCCGGCCCTCCGTCCTGGAGGTCCCAGTAGCCGAAAACCAGGTTTCTACTTTCACGGAGGCACTACTTTGCAATTCCCCCCAGCACCGTGTTAGACCAGAGAGGCTAAAGCCGCAAGCGCTGGCAGTCACTGTGCTTTTAGCCTCTCTGGTGTCAACACTTGCCCAGGGTATTCCTTGCCCAGGGTATTCCTGCAACACTTAGAAGATTTTCGGCTGGCACAGGGTAATCCTTCTGACAGAGTGTTGACACCAGAGAGGCTGAGAGCACAGTGACTCCCAGCGCTCCCTGCCTGTCTGGTGTACAGGGTGCTGGGGGGAATTGCAAAGTAGTATCTGCCCGAAAGTACAAAGCGTCTGCCCCTGGGCGTCCCACCAGAGACCCAGGCAGCTCCTCAGAGCCGAGAACCAGAGGGGTGAGCGATGGACTGCTGCCCGCCCGACACCCTGCATCCAACCTGGGGATGCAGCAGAGTCGAGCCCCTGAGGCAGCCTGGAGCTCAGAGCTCCAGAGGGGGGGTGAGCGATGGACTGCTGCCTGCCCGACACCATGCATCCAACCTGGGGATGCAGCAGAGTCGAGCCCCTGAGGCAGCCTGGAGCTCAGAGCTCCAGAGGGGGGGTGAGCGATGGACTGCTGCCCCCCGCGTCTAGAGGCGAACCCGCAGGCCGGAGGAACCGTCCGCCCGAACACCAGCTAAGCTGGCCGGCGGGGGCCCTCCGATGGCGGGTCACGTTTGCCAATCGGTCAGGGTGGGTGTGATGTGTGGGTCCGTGTTGCACTGCTGCCTGCCCGACACCATGCATCCAACCTGGGGATGCAGCAGAGTCGAGCCCCTGAGGCAGCCTGGAGCTCAGAGCTCCAGAGGGGGGGTGAGCGATGGACTGCTGCCTGCCCGACACCATGCATCCAACCTGGGGATGCAGCAGAGCCGAGCCCCTGAGGCAGCCTGGAGCTCAGAGCTCCAGAGGGGGGGTGAGCGATGGACTGCTGCCTGCCCGACACCATGCATCCAACCTGGGGATGCAGCAGAGCCGAGCCCCTGAGGCAGCCTGGAGCTCCATGTGCGAGCTCCAGAGGGGGCTGCGATAGACTGCTGCGGGCCCGACACCCTGCACCCGAGCTGGGGCTGCAGCAGAGTCGAGCCCCGGAGGGCAGCCTGGAGCCTCCGTGAGCTCCGTGCAGGGGGCCTACCACCCCTGCAAACCTCCCCGCGGAGGTCTCACCTACGGTCGGATCCGTTCTGTGCACTGCCCGGGCCCTCCGTCCTGGAGGTCCCAGTAGCCGAAAACCAGGTTTCTATATTCCCGGAGGCACTACTTTGCAATTCCCCCCAGCACCGTGTTACACCAGAGAGGCTACAGCCTCTCTGGTGTCAGCACTTAGAAACTTTTTGGAATACCCTGGGCAAGGCCAGGAATACCCTGTGCCAGGCCAGGAGTACCCTGTGCCAGGCCAGGAGTACCCTGGGTAAGGATTACCCTGTGCCAGGCCAGGATTACCCTGTGCCAGGCCAGGAGTACCCTGGGGAAGGATTACCCTGTGCCAGCCGAAAATCTTCTAAGTGCTGACACCAGAGAGGCTGAATAGCGCAGTGAGTCACTGCGCTTTTAGCCTCTCTGGTGTCAGCACTTAGAAAAAAAACCAAAAAAAAAATTTTTTTTTTTTTTTTTGGTTTTTTTTCTAAGTGCTGACACCAGAGAGGCTGTTACAGCACAGTGACTCCCAGCGCTTTTAGCCTCTCTGGTGTCAACACTTAGAAAATTTTCGGCTTGCTCATGGGAAGACGCTTCCTACCTACCCGATGGCACTACTTTGCAATTCCCCCCAGCACCGTGTACACCAGAGAGGCTGTTATAGCGCTGGCAGTCACAGTGCTCAACACTTAGAAGATTTTTGACCTGTTTTCCAACTTTTTCTACCCGACTTTGGTGCGCCCTGGGCGGGGTACAACAGGCAGGCATGGACCCCCCACTGCCTGGGGCTTCCCAAGCTGGGGCCCGCGGCCCTCTGGCTGGACGCCGGTGACCAAGTCGGGGTCCCCAGGCCCAGTGCACCCCTGGGCGGGATACAACACCCAGGCATGGACCCTCACTGCCTGGAGCTCACTGGGGAGTCCAAAGCTGGGGCCCGCGGCCCTCTGGCTGGACGCCGAGGACCAAGTCGGGGTCCCCAGGCCCAGTGCACCCCTGGGCGGGATACAACACCCAGGCATGGACCCTCACTGCCTGGAGCTCACTGGGGAGTCCCAAGCTGGGGCCCGCGGCCCTCTGGCTGGACGCCGGTCACCAAGTCGGGGTCCCCAGGCCCAGTGCACCACAACACCCAGGCATGGACCCTCACTGCCTGGAGCTCACTGGGGAGTCCAAAGCTGGGGCCCGCGGACCTCTGGCTGGACGCCGGTCACCAAGTCGGGGTCCCCAGGCCCAGTGCACCACAACACCCAGGCATGGACCCTCACTGCCTGGAGCTCACTGGGGAGTCCAAAGCTGGGGCCCGCGGACCTCTGGCTGGACGCCGGTCACCAAGTCGGGGTCCCCAGGCCCAGTGCACCCCTGGGCGGGATACAACACCCAGGCATGGACCCTCACTGCCTGGAGCTCACTGGGGAGTCCAAAGCTGGGGCCCGCGGCCCTCTGGCTGGACGCCGAGGACCAAGTCGGGGTCCCCAGGCCCAGTGCACCCCTGGGCGGGATACAACACCCAGGCAAGCCCCCCTACCTCCACACTGCCTCTGCCCAGGCTAAGAGCCCCTATCTCGGGTACCATAGACCCAGGCAGGTCCCCTTACCTCCACACTGCCTCTGCCCAGGCTAAGAGCCCCTATCTCGGGTACCATAGACCCAGGCAGGTCCCCTTACCTCCACACTGCCTCTGCCCAGGCTAAGAGCCCCTATCTCGGGTACCACAGACCCAGGCAGGTCCCCTTACCTCCACACTGCCTCTGCCCAGGCTAAGAGCCCCTATCTCGGGTACCAGACACCCAGGCCAGCCCCCTACCTCCACACTGCCTCTGCCCAGGCTAAGAGCCCCTATCTCGGGTACCATAGACCCAGGCATGTCCCCTTACCTCCACACTGCCTCTGCCCAGGCTAAGAGCCCCTATCTCGGGTACCACAGACCCAGGCAGGTCCCCTTACCTCCACACTGCCTCTGCCCAGGCTAAGAGCCCCTATCTCGGGTACCAGACACCCAGGCCAGCCCCCTACCTCCACACTGCCTCTGCCCAGGCTAAGAGCCCCTATCTCGGGTACCATAGACCCAGGCAGGTCCCCTTACCTCCACACTGCCTCTGCCCAGGCTAAGAGCCCCTATCTCGGGTACCAGACACCCAGGCCAGCCCCCTACCTCCACACTGCCTCTGCCCAGGCTAAGAGCCCCTCTCTCGGGTACCAGACACCCAGGCAAGTCCCCTATCACCACCCATCCCCTACCCAGGC
>NW_028151059.1:7500-10000 GCF_964638095.1 Poromitra crassiceps | reverse complement strand
TGATGGACTGCTGCCTGCCCGACACCGTGCATCCAACCTGGGGATGCAGCAGAGTCGAGCCCCTGAGGCAGCCTGGAGCTCCATGTGCGAGCTCCAGAGCGGGCGTGATGGACTGCTGCCTGCCCGACACCGTGCATCCAACCTGGGGATGCAGCAGAGTCGAGCCCCTGAGGCAGCCTGGAGCTCCATGTGCGAGCTCCAGAGCGGGCGTGATGGACTGCTGCCTGCCCGACACCGTGCATCCAACCTGGGGATGCAGCAGAGTCGAGCCCCTGAGGCAGCCTGGAGCCTCCGTGAGCTCCGTGCAGGGGGCCTACCACCCCTGCAAACCTCCCCGCGGAGGTCTCACCTACGGTCGGATCCGTTCTGTGCACTGCCCGGCCCTCCGTCCTGGAGGTCCCAGTAGCCGAAAACCAGGTTTCTACTTTCACGGAGGCACTACTTTGCAATTCCCCCCAGCACCGTGTTAGACCAGAGAGGCTAAAGCCGCAAGCGCTGGCAGTCACTGTGCTTTTAGCCTCTCTGGTGTCAACACTTGCCCAGGGTATTCCTTGCCCAGGGTATTCCTTCAACACTTAGAAGATTTTCGGCTTGCACAGGGTAATCCTTCTGACAGAGTGTTGACACCAGAGAGGCTGAGAGCACAGTGACTCCCAGCGCTCCCTGCCTGTCTGGTGTACAGGGTGCTGGGGGGAATTGCAAAGTAGTATCTGCCCGAAAGTACAAAGCGTCTGCCCCTGGGCGTCCCACCAGAGACCCAGGCAGCTCCTCAGAGCCGAGAACCAGAGGGGTGAGCGATGGACTGCTGCTTGCCCGACACCCTGCATCCAACCTGGGGATGCAGCAGAGTCGAGCCCCTGAGGCAGCCTGGAGCTCAGAGCTCCAGAGGGGGGGGTGAGCGATGGACTGCTGCCTGCCCGACACCATGCATCCAACCTGGGGATGCAGCAGAGTCGAGCCCCTGAGGCAGCCTGGAGCTCAGAGCTCCAGAGGGGGGGTGAGCGATGGACTGCTGCCCCCCGCGTCTAGAGGCGAACCCGCAGGCCGGAGGAACCGTCCGCCCGAACACCAGCTAAGCTGGCCGGCGGGGGCCCTCCGATGGCGGGTCACGTTTGCCAATCGGTCAGGGTGGGTGTGATGTGTGGGTCCGTGTTGCACTGCTGCCTGCCCGACACCATGCATCCAACCTGGGGATGCAGCAGAGTCGAGCCCCTGAGGCAGCCTGGAGCTCAGAGCTCCAGAGGGGGGGTGAGCGATGGACTGCTGCCTGCCCGACACCATGCATCCAACCTGGGGATGCAGCAGAGTCGAGCCCCTGAGGCAGCCTGGAGCTCAGAGCTCCAGAGGGGGGGGTGAGCGATGGACTGCTGCCTGCCCGACACCATGCATCCAACCTGGGGATGCAGCAGAGCCGAGCCCCTGAGGCAGCCTGGAGCTCCATGTGCGAGCTCCAGAGGGGGCTGCGATAGACTGCTGCGGGCCCGACACCCTGCACCCGAGCTGGGGCTGCAGCAGAGTCGAGCCCCGGAGGGCAGCCTGGAGCCTCCGTGAGCTCCGTGCAGGGGGCCTACCACCCCTGCAAACCTCCCCGCGGAGGTCTCACCTACGGTCGGATCCGTTCTGTGCACTGCCCGGGCCCTCCGTCCTGGAGGTCCCAGTAGCCGAAAACCAGGTTTCTATATTCCCGGAGGCACTACTTTGCAATTCCCCCCAGCACCGTGTTACACCAGAGAGGCTACAGCCTCTCTGGTGTCAGCACTTAGAAACTTTTTGGAATACCCTGGGCAAGGCCAGGAATACCCTGTGCCAGGCCAGGAGTACCCTGTGCCAGGCCAGGAGTACCCTGGGTAAGGATTACCCTGTGCCAGGCCAGGATTACCCTGTGCCAGGCCAGGAGTACCCTGGGGAAGGATTACCCTGTGCCAGCCGAAAATCTTCTAAGTGCTGACACCAGAGAGGCTGAATAGCGCAGTGAGTCACTGCGCTTTTAGCCTCTCTGGTGTCAGCACTTAGAAAAAAAACCAAAAAAAATTTTTTTTTTTTTTTTTTTGGTTTTTTTTCTAAGTGCTGACACCAGAGAGGCTGTTACAGCACAGTGACTCCCAGCGCTTTTAGCCTCTCTGGTGTCAACACTTAGAAAATTTTCGGCTTGCTCATGGGAAGACGCTTCCTACCTACCCGATGGCACTACTTTGCAATTCCCCCCAGCACCGTGTACACCAGAGAGGCTGTTATAGCGCTGGCAGTCACAGTGCTCAACACTTAGAAGATTTTTGACCTGTTTTCCAACTTTTTCTACCCGACTTTGGTGCGCCCTGGGCGGGGTACAACAGGCAGGCATGGACCCCCCACTGCCTGGGGCTTCCCAAGCTGGGGCCCGCGGCCCTCTGGCTGGACGCCGGTGACCAAGTCGGGGTCCCCAGGCCCAGTGCACCCCTGGGCGGGATACAACACCCAGGCATGGACCCTCACTGCCTGGAGCTCACTGGGGAGTCCAAAG
>NW_028151060.1:0-33814 GCF_964638095.1 Poromitra crassiceps | reverse complement strand
ACTAATCACCAGGTGAGGGACGGAATTGGATGGGTGCATTCATACAGAGTGAAGGGAAGGAGAGATGACCCACACCCGTCACCCCGTGACACAATACTCCTCCAAACTCAAAACAACTCCAAATATGAAGCCACAGCAAACCAAACTTATTTAAGCCAAAAATAACTAGTTGTCCCAAGCACATACAGCAGCGCCACAATGAGTTCCAATGACGTGTGTCAACTTGTAGATTTATAGAGAGGTACTTAGCTCAGAGAGGAGTGAAGCGTACTTCACCCCTCTACCATTTCCACAGGGCGTCCTCTCTCTTTTCCTCAATCCGGTCCGCTGTGCCGTCCAAGCCCATCTGTCACTTGCTCGTGTCCGTTTGCTCTGCCGGTTTGCTCTGCCGGTTTGCTCTGCCTTCTCTCCACTCTCCACCTGTATATATGGCAGCTTGTGTGGCCAGGAAGACCCACAGCTCACCCCAGGTGCGCCAATCACCCCAGGTGGAAACATTTACACTAATCACCAGGTGAGGGACGGAATTGGATGGGTGCATTCATACAGAGTGAAGGGAAGGAGAGATGACCCACACCCGTCACCCCGTGACACAATACTCCTCCAAACTCAAAACAACTCCAAATATGAAGCCACAGCAAACCAAACTTATTTAAGCCAAAAATAACTAGTTGTCCCAAGCACATACAGCAGCGCCACAATGAGTTCCAATGACGTGTGTCAACTTGTAGATTTATAGAGAGGTACTTAGCTCAGAGAGGAGTGAAGCGTACTTCACCCCTCTACCATTTCCACAGGGCGTCCTCTCTCTTTTCCTCAATCCGGTCCGCTGTGCCGTCCAAGCCCATCTGTCACTTGCTCGTGTCCGTTTGCTCTGCCGGTTTGCTCTGCCTTCTCTCCACTCTCCACCTGTATATATGGCAGCTTGTGTGGCCAGGAAAACCCACAGCTCACCCAGGTGCGCCAATCACCCCAGGTGGAAACATTTACACTAATCACCAGGTGAGGGACGGAATTGGATGGGTGCATTCATACAGAGTGAAGGGAAGGAGAGATGACCCACACCCACACACGTCACCCCGTGACACAATACTCCTCCAAACTCAAAACAACTCCAAATATGAAGCCACAGCAAACCAAACTTATTTAAGCCAAAAATAACTAGTTGTCCCAAGCACATACAGCACCGCCACAATGAGTTCCAATGACGTGTGTCAACTTGTAGATTTATAGAGAGGTACTTAGCTCAGAGAGGAGTGAAGCGTACTTCACCCCTCTACCATTTCCACAGGGCGTCCTCTCTCTTTTCCTCAATCCGGTCCGCTGTGCCGTCCAAGCCCATCTGTCACTTGCTCGTGTCCGTTTGCTCTGCCGGTTTGCTCTGCCTTCTCTCTACTCTCCACCTGTATATATGGCAGCTTGTGTGGCCAGGAAAACCCACAGCTCACCCCAGGTGCGCCAATCACCCCAGGTGGAAACATTTACACTAATCACCAGGTGAGGGACGGAATTGGATGGGTGCATTCATACAGAGTGAAGGGAAGGAGAGATGACCCACACCCACACACGTCACCCCGTGACACAATACTCCTCCAAACTCAAAACAACTCCAAATATGAAGCCACAGCAAACCAAACTTATTTAAGCCAAAAATAACTAGTTGTCCCAAGCACATACAGCAGCGCCACAATGAGTTCCAATGACGTGTGTCAACTTGTAGATTTATAGAGAGGTACTTAGCTCGGAGAGGAGTGAAGCGTACTTCACCCCTCTACCATTTCCACAGGGCGTCCTCTCTCTTTTCCTCAATCCGGTCCGCTGTGCCGTCCAAGCCCATCTGTCACTTGCTCGTGTCCGTTTGCTCTGCCGGTGTGCTCTGCCGGTTTGCTCTCCCTTCTCTCCACTCTCCACCTGTATATATGGCAGCTTGTGTGGCCAGGAAAACCCACAGCTCACCCCAGGTGCGCCAATCACCCCAGGTGGAAACATTCACACTAATCACCAGGTGAGGGAGGGAATTGGATGGGTGCATTCATACAGAGTGCAGTGAAGGAGAGATGACCCACACCCACACACAGTCACCCCGTGACATTGACACCAGAGAGGCTAAGACCGCATTGACTCAGTGCGGTATTCAGCCTCTCTGGTGTCAAGTCTGATTTTGGAAAAAAATTATAATAATCCAAAATCAGACAGAGTGTTGACACCAGAGAG
Organism: Poromitra crassiceps; assembly: GCF_964638095.1. Lineage (NCBI taxonomy): Eukaryota > Metazoa > Chordata > Actinopteri > Beryciformes > Melamphaidae > Poromitra > Poromitra crassiceps. The sequence continues at coordinate 31,600 of NW_028151060.1, read as the reverse complement.
GCTAAGACCGCATTGACTCAGTGCGGTATTCAGCCTCTCTGGTGTCAAGAGACACCAGAGACACCACAATGAGTTCCAATGACGTGTGTCAACCGTGTCAACTTGTAGATTTATAGAGAGGTACTTAGCTCAGAGAGGAGTGAAGCGTACTTCACCCCTCTACCATTTCCACAGGGCGTCCTCTCTCTTTTCCTCAATCCGGTCCGCCGTGCTGTCCCACGCACCGCCTCGTCACCAGCTCTCGTACCACTCATGGCCCTGGCTGTCCTGTCTCCGTCCCGTCCAAGCCCATCTGTCACTTGCTCGTGCCGGTTTGCTCTGCCGGTTTGCTCTGCCTTCTCTCCACTCTCCACCTGTATATATGGCAGCTTGTGTGGCCAGGAAAACCCACAGCTCACCCCAGGTGCGCCAATCACCCCAGGTGGAAACATTTACACTAATCACCAGGTGAGGGACGGAATTGGATGGGTGCATTCATACAGAGTGAAGGGAAGGAGAGATGACCCACACCCGTCACCCCGTGACACAATACTCCTCCAAACTCAAAACAACTCCAAATATGAAGCCACAGCAAACCAAACTTATTTAAGCCAAAAATAACTAGTTGTCCCAAGCACATACAGCAGCGCCACAATGAGTTCCAATGACGTGTGTCAACTTGTAGATTCATAGAGAGGTACTTAGCTCAGAGAGGAGTGAAGCGTACTTCACCCCCTCTACCATTTCCACAGGGCGTCCTCTCTCTTTTCCTCAATCCGGTCCGCTGTGCCGTCCAAGCCCATCTGTCACTTGCTCGTGTCCGTTTGCTCTGCCGGTTTGCTCTGCCGGTTTGCTCTGCCTTCTCTCCACTCTCCACCTGTATATATGGCAGCTTGTGTGGCCAGGAAGACCCACAGCTCACCCCAGGTGCGCCAATCACCCCAGGTGGAAACATTTACACTAATCACCAGGTGAGGGACGGAATTGGATGGGTGCATTCATACAGAGTGAAGGGAAGGAGAGATGACCCACACCCGTCACCCCGTGACACAATACTCCTCCAAACTCAAAACAACTCCAAATATGAAGCCACAGCAAACCAAACTTATTTAAGCCAAAAATAACTAGTTGTCCCAAGCACATACAGCAGCGCCACAATGAGTTCCAATGACGTGTGTCAACTTGTAGATTTATAGAGAGGTACTTAGCTCAGAGAGGAGTGAAGCGTACTTCACCCCTCTACCATTTCCACAGGGCGTCCTCTCTCTTTTCCTCAATCCGGTCCGCTGTGCCGTCCAAGCCCATCTGTCACTTGCTCGTGTCCGTTTGCTCTGCCGGTTTGCTCTGCCGGTTTGCTCTGCCTTCTCTCCACTCTCCACCTGTATATATGGCAGCTTGTGTGGCCAGGAAGACCCACAGCTCACCCCAGGTGCGCCAATCACCCCAGGTGGAAACATTTACACTAATCACCAGGTGAGGGGACGGAATTGGATGGGTGCATTCATACAGAGTGAAGGGAAGGAGAGATGACCCACACCCGTCACCCCGTGACACAATACTCCTCCAAACTCAAAACAACTCCAAATATGAAGCCACAGCAAACCAAACTTATTTAAGCCAAAAATAACTAGTTGTCCCAAGCACATACAGCAGCGCCACAATGAGTTCCAATGACGTGTGTCAACTTGTAGATTTATAGAGAGGTACTTAGCTCAGAGAGGAGTGAAGCGTACTTCACCCCTCTACCATTTCCACAGGGCGTCCTCTCTCTTTTCCTCAATCCGGTCCGCTGTGCCGTCCAAGCCCATCTGTCACTTGCTCGTGTCCGTTTGCTCTGCCGGTTTGCTCTGCCTTCTCTCCACTCTCCACCTGTATATATGGCAGCTTGTGTGGCCAGGAAAACCCACAGCTCACCCCAGGTGCGCCAATCACCCCAGGTGGAAACATTTACACTAATCACCAGGTGAGGGACGGAATTGGATGGGTGCATTCATACAGAGTGAAGGGAAGGAGAGATGACCCACACCCACACACGTCACCCCGTGACACAATACTCCTCCAAACTCAAAACAACTCCAAATATGAAGCCACAGCAAACCAAACTTATTTAAGCCAAAAATAACTAGTTGTCCCAAGCACATACAGCACCGCCACAATGAGTTCCAATGACGTGTGTCAACTTGTAGATTTATAGAGAGGTACTTAGCTCAGAGAGGAGTGAAGCGTACTTCACCCCTCTACCATTTCCACAGGGCGTCCTCTCTCTTTTCCTCAATCCGGTCCGCTGTGCCGTCCAAGCCCATCTGTCACTTGCTCGTGTCCGTTTGCTCTGCCGGTTTGCTCTGCCTTCTCTCTACTCTCCACCTGTATATATGGCAGCTTGTGTGGCCAGGAAAACCCACAGCTCACCCCAGGTGCGCCAATCACCCCAGGTGGAAACATTTACACTAATCACCAGGTGAGGGACGGAATTGGATGGGTGCATTCATACAGAGTGAAGGGAAGGAGAGATGACCCACACCCACACACGTCACCCCGTGACACAATACTCCTCCAAACTCAAAACAACTCCAAATATGAAGCCACAGCAAACCAAACTTATTTAAGCCAAAAATAACTAGTTGTCCCAAGCACATACAGCAGCGCCACAATGAGTTCCAATGACGTGTGTCAACTTGTAGATTTATAGAGAGGTACTTAGCTCGGAGAGGAGTGAAGCGTACTTCACCCCTCTACCATTTCCACAGGGCGTCCTCTCTCTTTTCCTCAATCCGGTCCGCTGTGCCGTCCAAGCCCATCTGTCACTTGCTCGTGTCCGTTTGCTCTGCCGGTGTGCTCTGCCGGTTTGCTCTCCCTTCTCTCCACTCTCCACCTGTATATATGGCAGCTTGTGTGGCCAGGAAAACCCACAGCTCACCCCAGGTGCGCCAATCACCCCAGGTGGAAACATTCACACTAATCACCAGGTGAGGGAGGGAATTGGATGGGTGCATTCATACAGAGTGCAGTGAAGGAGAGATGACCCACACCCACACACAGTCACCCCGTGACATTGACACCAGAGAGGCTAAGACCGCATTGACTCAGTGCGGTATTCAGCCTCTCTGGTGTCAAGTCTGATTTTGGAAAAAAATTATAATAATCCAAAATCAGACAGAGTGTTGACACCAGAGAGGCTAAGACCGCATTGACTCAGTGCGGTATTCAGCCTCTCTGGTGTCAAGAGACACCAGAGACACCACAATGAGTTCCAATGACGTGTGTCAACCGTGTCAACTTGTAGATTTATAGAGAGGTACTTAGCTCAGAGAGGAGTGAAGCGTACTTCACCCCTCTACCATTTCCACAGGGCGTCCTCTCTCTTTTCCTCAATCCGGTCCGCCGTGCTGTCCCACGCACCGCCTCGTCACCAGCTCTCGTACCACTCATGGCCCTGGCTGTCCTGTCTCCGTCCCGTCCAAGCCCATCTGTCACTTGCTCGTGCCGGTTTGCTCTGCCGGTTTGCTCTGCCTTCTCTCCACTCTCCACCTGTATATATGGCAGCTTGTGTGGCCAGGAAAACCCACAGCTCACCCCAGGTGCGCCAATCACCCCAGGTGGAAACATTTACACTAATCACCAGGTGAGGGACGGAATTGGATGGGTGCATTCATACAGAGTGAAGGGAAGGAGAGATGACCCACACCCGTCACCCCGTGACACAATACTCCTCCAAACTCAAAACAACTCCAAATATGAAGCCACAGCAAACCAAACTTATTTAAGCCAAAAATAACTAGTTGTCCCAAGCACATACAGCAGCGCCACAATGAGTTCCAATGACGTGTGTCAACTTGTAGATTCATAGAGAGGTACTTAGCTCAGAGAGGAGTGAAGCGTACTTCACCCCTCTACCATTTCCACAGGGCGTCCTCTCTCTTTTCCTCAATCCGGTCCGCTGTGCCGTCCAAGCCCATCTGTCACTTGCTCGTGTCCGTTTGCTCTGCCGGTTTGCTCTGCCGGTTTGCTCTGCCTTCTCTCCACTCTCCACCTGTATATATGGCAGCTTGTGTGGCCAGGAAGACCCACAGCTCACCCCAGGTGCGCCAATCACCCCAGGTGGAAACATTTACACTAATCACCAGGTGAGGGACGGAATTGGATGGGTGCATTCATACAGAGTGAAGGGAAGGAGAGATGACCCACACCCGTCACCCCGTGACACAATACTCCTCCAAACTCAAAACAACTCCAAATATGAAGCCACAGCAAACCAAACTTATTTAAGCCAAAAATAACTAGTTGTCCCAAGCACATACAGCAGCGCCACAATGAGTTCCAATGACGTGTGTCAACTTGTAGATTTATAGAGAGGTACTTAGCTCAGAGAGGAGTGAAGCGTACTTCACCCCTCTACCATTTCCACAGGGCGTCCTCTCTCTTTTCCTCAATCCGGTCCGCTGTGCCGTCCAAGCCCATCTGTCACTTGCTCGTGTCCGTTTGCTCTGCCGGTTTGCTCTGCCTTCTCTCCACTCTCCACCTGTATATATGGCAGCTTGTGTGGCCAGGAAAACCCACAGCTCACCCCAGGTGCGCCAATCACCCCAGGTGGAAACATTTACACTAATCACCAGGTGAGGGACGGAATTGGATGGGTGCATTCATACAGAGTGAAGGGAAGGAGAGATGACCCACACCCGTCACCCCGTGACACAATACTCCTCCAAACTCAAAACAACTCCAAATATGAAGCCACAGCAAACCAAACTTATTTAAGCCAAAAATAACTAGTTGTCCCAAGCACATACAGCAGCGCCACAATGAGTTCCAATGACGTGTGTCAACTTGTAGATTCATAGAGAGGTACTTAGCTCAGAGAGGAGTGAAGCGTACTTCACCCCTCTACCATTTCCACAGGGCGTCCTCTCTCTTTTCCTCAATCCGGTCCGCTGTGCCGTCCAAGCCCATCTGTCACTTGCTCGTGTCCGTTTGCTCTGCCGGTTTGCTCTGCCGGTTTGCTCTGCCTTCTCTCCACTCTCCACCTGTATATATGGCAGCTTGTGTGGCCAGGAAGACCCACAGCTCACCCCAGGTGCGCCAATCACCCCAGGTGGAAACATTTACACTAATCACCAGGTGAGGGACGGAATTGGATGGGTGCATTCATACAGAGTGAAGGGAAGGAGAGATGACCCACACCCGTCACCCCGTGACACAATACTCCTCCAAACTCAAAACAACTCCAAATATGAAGCCACAGCAAACCAAACTTATTTAAGCCAAAAATAACTAGTTGTCCCAAGCACATACAGCAGCGCCACAATGAGTTCCAATGACGTGTGTCAACTTGTAGATTTATAGAGAGGTACTTAGCTCAGAGAGGAGTGAAGCGTACTTCACCCCTCTACCATTTCCACAGGGCGTCCTCTCTCTTTTCCTCAATCCGGTCCGCTGTGCCGTCCAAGCCCATCTGTCACTTGCTCGTGTCCGTTTGCTCTGCCGGTTTGCTCTGCCTTCTCTCTACTCTCCACCTGTATATATGGCAGCTTGTGTGGCCAGGAAAACCCACAGCTCACCCCAGGTGCGCCAATCACCCCAGGTGGAAACATTTACACTAATCACCAGGTGAGGGACGGAATTGGATGGGTGCATTCATACAGAGTGAAGGGAAGGAGAGATGACCCACACCCACACACGTCACCCCGTGACACAATACTCCTCCAAACTCAAAACAACTCCAAATATGAAGCCACAGCAAACCAAACTTATTTAAGCCAAAAATAACTAGTTGTCCCAAGCACATACAGCAGCGCCACAATGAGTTCCAATGACGTGTGTCAACTTGTAGATTTATAGAGAGGTACTTAGCTCGGAGAGGAGTGAAGCGTACTTCACCCCTCTACCATTTCCACAGGGCGTCCTCTCTCTTTTCCTCAATCCGGTCCGCTGTGCCGTCCAAGCCCATCTGTCACTTGCTCGTGTCCGTTTGCTCTGCCGGTGTGCTCTGCCGGTTTGCTCTCCCTTCTCTCCACTCTCCACCTGTATATATGGCAGCTTGTGTGGCCAGGAAAACCCACAGCTCACCCCAGGTGCGCCAATCACCCCAGGTGGAAACATTCACACTAATCACCAGGTGAGGGAGGGAATTGGATGGGTGCATTCATACAGAGTGCAGTGAAGGAGAGATGACCCACACCCACACACAGTCACCCCGTGACATTGACACCAGAGAGGCTAAGACCGCATTGACTCAGTGCGGTATTCAGCCTCTCTGGTGTCAAGTCTGATTTTGGAAAAAAATTATAATAATCCAAAATCAGACAGAGTGTTGACACCAGAGAGGCTAAGACCGCATTGACTCAGTGCGGTATTCAGCCTCTCTGGTGTCAAGAGACACCAGAGACACCACAATGAGTTCCAATGACGTGTGTCAACCGTGTCAACTTGTAGATTTATAGAGAGGTACTTAGCTCAGAGAGGAGTGAAGCGTACTTCACCCCTCTACCATTTCCACAGGGCGTCCTCTCTCTTTTCCTCAATCCGGTCCGCCGTGCTGTCCCACGCACCGCCTCGTCACCAGCTCTCGTACCACTCATGGCCCTGGCTGTCCTGTCTCCGTCCCGTCCAAGCCCATCTGTCACTTGCTCGTGCCGGTTTGCTCTGCCGGTTTGCTCTGCCTTCTCTCCACTCTCCACCTGTATATATGGCAGCTTGTGTGGCCAGGAAAACCCACAGCTCACCCCAGGTGCGCCAATCACCCCAGGTGGAAACATTTACACTAATCACCAGGTGAGGGACGGAATTGGATGGGTGCATTCATACAGAGTGAAGGGAAGGAGAGATGACCCACACCCGTCACCCCGTGACACAATACTCCTCCAAACTCAAAACAACTCCAAATATGAAGCCACAGCAAACCAAACTTATTTAAGCCAAAAATAACTAGTTGTCCCAAGCACATACAGCAGCGCCACAATGAGTTCCAATGACGTGTGTCAACTTGTAGATTCATAGAGAGGTACTTAGCTCAGAGAGGAGTGAAGCGTACTTCACCCCTCTACCATTTCCACAGGGCGTCCTCTCTCTTTTCCTCAATCCGGTCCGCTGTGCCGTCCAAGCCCATCTGTCACTTGCTCGTGTCCGTTTGCTCTGCCGGTTTGCTCTGCCGGTTTGCTCTGCCTTCTCTCCACTCTCCACCTGTATATATGGCAGCTTGTGTGGCCAGGAAGACCCACAGCTCACCCCAGGTGCGCCAATCACCCCAGGTGGAAACATTTACACTAATCACCAGGTGAGGGACGGAATTGGATGGGTGCATTCATACAGAGTGAAGGGAAGGAGAGATGACCCACACCCGTCACCCCGTGACACAATACTCCTCCAAACTCAAAACAACTCCAAATATGAAGCCACAGCAAACCAAACTTATTTAAGCCAAAAATAACTAGTTGTCCCAAGCACATACAGCAGCGCCACAATGAGTTCCAATGACGTGTGTCAACTTGTAGATTTATAGAGAGGTACTTAGCTCAGAGAGGAGTGAAGCGTACTTCACCCCTCTACCATTTCCACAGGGCGTCCTCTCTCTTTTCCTCAATCCGGTCCGCTGTGCCGTCCAAGCCCATCTGTCACTTGCTCGTGTCCGTTTGCTCTGCCGGTTTGCTCTGCCTTCTCTCCACTCTCCACCTGTATATATGGCAGCTTGTGTGGCCAGGAAAACCCACAGCTCACCCCAGGTGCGCCAATCACCCCAGGTGGAAACATTTACACTAATCACCAGGTGAGGGACGGAATTGGATGGGTGCATTCATACAGAGTGAAGGGAAGGAGAGATGACCCACACCCGTCACCCCGTGACACAATACTCCTCCAAACTCAAAACAACTCCAAATATGAAGCCACAGCAAACCAAACTTATTTAAGCCAAAAATAACTAGTTGTCCCAAGCACATACAGCAGCGCCACAATGAGTTCCAATGACGTGTGTCAACTTGTAGATTCATAGAGAGGTACTTAGCTCAGAGAGGAGTGAAGCGTACTTCACCCCTCTACCATTTCCACAGGGCGTCCTCTCTCTTTTCCTCAATCCGGTCCGCTGTGCCGTCCAAGCCCATCTGTCACTTGCTCGTGTCCGTTTGCTCTGCCGGTTTGCTCTGCCTTCTCTCCACTCTCCACCTGTATATATGGCAGCTTGTGTGGCCAGGAAAACCCACAGCTCACCCCAGGTGCGCCAATCACCCCAGGTGGAAACATTTACACTAATCACCAGGTGAGGGACGGAATTGGATGGGTGCATTCATACAGAGTGAAGGGAAGGAGAGATGACCCACACCCACACACGTCACCCCGTGACACAATACTCCTCCAAACTCAAAACAACTCCAAATATGAAGCCACAGCAAACCAAACTTATTTAAGCCAAAAATAACTAGTTGTCCCAAGCACATACAGCAGCGCCACAATGAGTTCCAATGACGTGTGTCAACTTGTAGATTTATAGAGAGGTACTTAGCTCAGAGAGGAGTGAAGCGTACTTCACCCCTCTACCATTTCCACAGGGCGTCCTCTCTCTTTTCCTCAATCCGGTCCGCTGTGCCGTCCAAGCCCATCTGTCACTTGCTCGTGTCCGTTTGCTCTGCCGGTTTGCTCTGCCTTCTCTCTACTCTCCACCTGTATATATGGCAGCTTGTGTGGCCAGGAAAACCCACAGCTCACCCCAGGTGCGCCAATCACCCCAGGTGGAAACATTTACACTAATCACCAGGTGAGGGACGGAATTGGATGGGTGCATTCATACAGAGTGAAGGGAAGGAGAGATGACCCACACCCACACACGTCACCCCGTGACACAATACTCCTCCAAACTCAAAACAACTCCAAATATGAAGCCACAGCAAACCAAACTTATTTAAGCCAAAAATAACTAGTTGTCCCAAGCACATACAGCAGCGCCACAATGAGTTCCAATGACGTGTGTCAACTTGTAGATTTATAGAGAGGTACTTAGCTCGGAGAGGAGTGAAGCGTACTTCACCCCTCTACCATTTCCACAGGGCGTCCTCTCTCTTTTCCTCAATCCGGTCCGCTGTGCCGTCCAAGCCCATCTGTCACTTGCTCGTGTCCGTTTGCTCTGCCGGTGTGCTCTGCCGGTTTGCTCTCCCTTCTCTCCACTCTCCACCTGTATATATGGCAGCTTGTGTGGCCAGGAAAACCCACAGCTCACCCCAGGTGCGCCAATCACCCCAGGTGGAAACATTCACACTAATCACCAGGTGAGGGAGGGAATTGGATGGGTGCATTCATACAGAGTGCAGTGAAGGAGAGATGACCCACACCCACACACAGTCACCCCGTGACATTGACACCAGAGAGGCTAAGACCGCATTGACTCAGTGCGGTATTCAGCCTCTCTGGTGTCAAGTCTGATTTTGGAAAAAAATTATAATAATCCAAAATCAGACAGAGTGTTGACACCAGAGAGGCTAAGACCGCATTGACTCAGTGCGGTATTCAGCCTCTCTGGTGTCAAGAGACACCAGAGACACCACAATGAGTTCCAATGACGTGTGTCAACCGTGTCAACTTGTAGATTTATAGAGAGGTACTTAGCTCAGAGAGGAGTGAAGCGTACTTCACCCCTCTACCATTTCCACAGGGCGTCCTCTCTCTTTTCCTCAATCCGGTCCGCCGTGCTGTCCCACGCACCGCCTCGTCACCAGCTCTCGTACCACTCATGGCCCTGGCTGTCCTGTCTCCGTCCCGTCCAAGCCCATCTGTCACTTGCTCGTGCCGGTTTGCTCTGCCGGTTTGCTCTGCCTTCTCTCCACTCTCCACCTGTATATATGGCAGCTTGTGTGGCCAGGAAAACCCACAGCTCACCCCAGGTGCGCCAATCACCCCAGGTGGAAACATTTACACTAATCACCAGGTGAGGGACGGAATTGGATGGGTGCATTCATACAGAGTGAAGGGAAGGAGAGATGACCCACACCCGTCACCCCGTGACACAATACTCCTCCAAACTCAAAACAACTCCAAATATGAAGCCACAGCAAACCAAACTTATTTAAGCCAAAAATAACTAGTTGTCCCAAGCACATACAGCAGCGCCACAATGAGTTCCAATGACGTGTGTCAACTTGTAGATTCATAGAGAGGTACTTAGCTCAGAGAGGAGTGAAGCGTACTTCACCCCTCTACCATTTCCACAGGGCGTCCTCTCTCTTTTCCTCAATCCGGTCCGCTGTGCCGTCCAAGCCCATCTGTCACTTGCTCGTGTCCGTTTGCTCTGCCGGTTTGCTCTGCCGGTTTGCTCTGCCTTCTCTCCACTCTCCACCTGTATATATGGCAGCTTGTGTGGCCAGGAAGACCCACAGCTCACCCCAGGTGCGCCAATCACCCCAGGTGGAAACATTTACACTAATCACCAGGTGAGGGACGGAATTGGATGGGTGCATTCATACAGAGTGAAGGGAAGGAGAGATGACCCACACCCGTCACCCCGTGACACAATACTCCTCCAAACTCAAAACAACTCCAAATATGAAGCCACAGCAAACCAAACTTATTTAAGCCAAAAATAACTAGTTGTCCCAAGCACATACAGCAGCGCCACAATGAGTTCCAATGACGTGTGTCAACTTGTAGATTTATAGAGAGGTACTTAGCTCAGAGAGGAGTGAAGCGTACTTCACCCCTCTACCATTTCCACAGGGCGTCCTCTCTCTTTTCCTCAATCCGGTCCGCTGTGCCGTCCAAGCCCATCTGTCACTTGCTCGTGTCCGTTTGCTCTGCCGGTTTGCTCTGCCGGTTTGCTCTGCCTTCTCTCCACTCTCCACCTGTATATATGGCAGCTTGTGTGGCCAGGAAGACCCACAGCTCACCCCAGGTGCGCCAATCACCCCAGGTGGAAACATTTACACTAATCACCAGGTGAGGGACGGAATTGGATGGGTGCATTCATACAGAGTGAAGGGAAGGAGAGATGACCCACACCCGTCACCCCGTGACACAATACTCCTCCAAACTCAAAACAACTCCAAATATGAAGCCACAGCAAACCAAACTTATTTAAGCCAAAAATAACTAGTTGTCCCAAGCACATACAGCAGCGCCACAATGAGTTCCAATGACGTGTGTCAACTTGTAGATTTATAGAGAGGTACTTAGCTCAGAGAGGAGTGAAGCGTACTTCACCCCTCTACCATTTCCACAGGGCGTCCTCTCTCTTTTCCTCAATCCGGTCCGCTGTGCCGTCCAAGCCCATCTGTCACTTGCTCGTGTCCGTTTGCTCTGCCGGTTTGCTCTGCCGGTTTGCTCTGCCTTCTCTCCACTCTCCACCTGTATATATGGCAGCTTGTGTGGCCAGGAAGACCCACAGCTCACCCCAGGTGCGCCAATCACCCCAGGTGGAAACATTTACACTAATCACCAGGTGAGGGACGGAATTGGATGGGTGCATTCATACAGAGTGAAGGGAAGGAGAGATGACCCACACCCGTCACCCCGTGACACAATACTCCTCCAAACTCAAAACAACTCCAAATATGAAGCCACAGCAAACCAAACTTATTTAAGCCAAAAATAACTAGTTGTCCCAAGCACATACAGCAGCGCCACAATGAGTTCCAATGACGTGTGTCAACTTGTAGATTTATAGAGAGGTACTTAGCTCAGAGAGGAGTGAAGCGTACTTCACCCCTCTACCATTTCCACAGGGCGTCCTCTCTCTTTTCCTCAATCCGGTCCGCTGTGCCGTCCAAGCCCATCTGTCACTTGCTCGTGTCCGTTTGCTCTGCCGGTTTGCTCTGCCTTCTCTCCACTCTCCACCTGTATATATGGCAGCTTGTGTGGCCAGGAAAACCCACAGCTCACCCCAGGTGCGCCAATCACCCCAGGTGGAAACATTTACACTAATCACCAGGTGAGGGACGGAATTGGATGGGTGCATTCATACAGAGTGAAGGGAAGGAGAGATGACCCACACCCACACACGTCACCCCGTGACACAATACTCCTCCAAACTCAAAACAACTCCAAATATGAAGCCACAGCAAACCAAACTTATTTAAGCCAAAAATAACTAGTTGTCCCAAGCACATACAGCACCGCCACAATGAGTTCCAATGACGTGTGTCAACTTGTAGATTTATAGAGAGGTACTTAGCTCAGAGAGGAGTGAAGCGTACTTCACCCCTCTACCATTTCCACAGGGCGTCCTCTCTCTTTTCCTCAATCCGGTCCGCTGTGCCGTCCAAGCCCATCTGTCACTTGCTCGTGTCCGTTTGCTCTGCCGGTTTGCTCTGCCTTCTCTCTACTCTCCACCTGTATATATGGCAGCTTGTGTGGCCAGGAAAACCCACAGCTCACCCCAGGTGCGCCAATCACCCCAGGTGGAAACATTTACACTAATCACCAGGTGAGGGACGGAATTGGATGGGTGCATTCATACAGAGTGAAGGGAAGGAGAGATGACCCACACCCACACACGTCACCCCGTGACACAATACTCCTCCAAACTCAAAACAACTCCAAATATGAAGCCACAGCAAACCAAACTTATTTAAGCCAAAAATAACTAGTTGTCCCAAGCACATACAGCAGCGCCACAATGAGTTCCAATGACGTGTGTCAACTTGTAGATTTATAGAGAGGTACTTAGCTCGGAGAGGAGTGAAGCGTACTTCACCCCTCTACCATTTCCACAGGGCGTCCTCTCTCTTTTCCTCAATCCGGTCCGCTGTGCCGTCCAAGCCCATCTGTCACTTGCTCGTGTCCGTTTGCTCTGCCGGTGTGCTCTGCCGGTTTGCTCTCCCTTCTCTCCACTCTCCACCTGTATATATGGCAGCTTGTGTGGCCAGGAAAACCCACAGCTCACCCCAGGTGCGCCAATCACCCCAGGTGGAAACATTCACACTAATCACCAGGTGAGGGAGGGAATTGGATGGGTGCATTCATACAGAGTGCAGTGAAGGAGAGATGACCCACACCCACACACAGTCACCCCGTGACATTGACACCAGAGAGGCTAAGACCGCATTGACTCAGTGCGGTATTCAGCCTCTCTGGTGTCAAGTCTGATTTTGGAAAAAAATTATAATAATCCAAAATCAGACAGAGTGTTGACACCAGAGAGGCTAAGACCGCATTGACTCAGTGCGGTATTCAGCCTCTCTGGTGTCAAGAGACACCAGAGACACCACAATGAGTTCCAATGACGTGTGTCAACCGTGTCAACTTGTAGATTTATAGAGAGGTACTTAGCTCAGAGAGGAGTGAAGCGTACTTCACCCCTCTACCATTTCCACAGGGCGTCCTCTCTCTTTTCCTCAATCCGGTCCGCCGTGCTGTCCCACGCACCGCCTCGTCACCAGCTCTCGTACCACTCATGGCCCTGGCTGTCCTGTCTCCGTCCCGTCCAAGCCCATCTGTCACTTGCTCGTGCCGGTTTGCTCTGCCGGTTTGCTCTGCCTTCTCTCCACTCTCCACCTGTATATATGGCAGCTTGTGTGGCCAGGAAAACCCACAGCTCACCCCAGGTGCGCCAATCACCCCAGGTGGAAACATTTACACTAATCACCAGGTGAGGGACGGAATTGGATGGGTGCATTCATACAGAGTGAAGGGAAGGAGAGATGACCCACACCCGTCACCCCGTGACACAATACTCCTCCAAACTCAAAACAACTCCAAATATGAAGCCACAGCAAACCAAACTTATTTAAGCCAAAAATAACTAGTTGTCCCAAGCACATACAGCAGCGCCACAATGAGTTCCAATGACGTGTGTCAACTTGTAGATTCATAGAGAGGTACTTAGCTCAGAGAGGAGTGAAGCGTACTTCACCCCTCTACCATTTCCACAGGGCGTCCTCTCTCTTTTCCTCAATCCGGTCCGCTGTGCCGTCCAAGCCCATCTGTCACTTGCTCGTGTCCGTTTGCTCTGCCGGTTTGCTCTGCCGGTTTGCTCTGCCTTCTCTCCACTCTCCACCTGTATATATGGCAGCTTGTGTGGCCAGGAAGACCCACAGCTCACCCCAGGTGCGCCAATCACCCCAGGTGGAAACATTTACACTAATCACCAGGTGAGGGACGGAATTGGATGGGTGCATTCATACAGAGTGAAGGGAAGGAGAGATGACCCACACCCGTCACCCCGTGACACAATACTCCTCCAAACTCAAAACAACTCCAAATATGAAGCCACAGCAAACCAAACTTATTTAAGCCAAAAATAACTAGTTGTCCCAAGCACATACAGCAGCGCCACAATGAGTTCCAATGACGTGTGTCAACTTGTAGATTTATAGAGAGGTACTTAGCTCAGAGAGGAGTGAAGCGTACTTCACCCCTCTACCATTTCCACAGGGCGTCCTCTCTCTTTTCCTCAATCCGGTCCGCTGTGCCGTCCAAGCCCATCTGTCACTTGCTCGTGTCCGTTTGCTCTGCCGGTTTGCTCTGCCTTCTCTCCACTCTCCACCTGTATATATGGCAGCTTGTGTGGCCAGGAAAACCCACAGCTCACCCCAGGTGCGCCAATCACCCCAGGTGGAAACATTTACACTAATCACCAGGTGAGGGACGGAATTGGATGGGTGCATTCATACAGAGTGAAGGGAAGGAGAGATGACCCACACCTGTCACCCCGTGACACAATACTCCTCCAAACTCAAAACAACTCCAAATATGAAGCCACAGCAAACCAAACTTATTTAAGCCAAAAATAACTAGTTGTCCCAAGCACATACAGCAGCGCCACAATGAGTTCCAATGACGTGTGTCAACTTGTAGATTCATAGAGAGGTACTTAGCTCAGAGAGGAGTGAAGCGTACTTCACCCCTCTACCATTTCCACAGGGCGTCCTCTCTCTTTTCCTCAATCCGGTCCGCTGTGCCGTCCAAGCCCATCTGTCACTTGCTCGTGTCCGTTTGCTCTGCCGGTTTGCTCTGCCGGTTTGCTCTGCCTTCTCTCCACTCTCCACCTGTATATATGGCAGCTTGTGTGGCCAGGAAGACCCACAGCTCACCCCAGGTGCGCCAATCACCCCAGGTGGAAACATTTACACTAATCACCAGGTGAGGGACGGAATTGGATGGGTGCATTCATACAGAGTGAAGGGAAGGAGAGATGACCCACACCCGTCACCCCGTGACACAATACTCCTCCAAACTCAAAACAACTCCAAATATGAAGCCACAGCAAACCAAACTTATTTAAGCCAAAAATAACTAGTTGTCCCAAGCACATACAGCAGCGCCACAATGAGTTCCAATGACGTGTGTCAACTTGTAGATTTATAGAGAGGTACTTAGCTCAGAGAGGAGTGAAGCGTACTTCACCCCTCTACCATTTCCACAGGGCGTCCTCTCTCTTTTCCTCAATCCGGTCCGCTGTGCCGTCCAAGCCCATCTGTCACTTGCTCGTGTCCGTTTGCTCTGCCGGTTTGCTCTGCCTTCTCTCCACTCTCCACCTGTATATATGGCAGCTTGTGTGGCCAGGAAAACCCACAGCTCACCCCAGGTGCGCCAATCACCCCAGGTGGAAACATTTACACTAATCACCAGGTGAGGGACGGAATTGGATGGGTGCATTCATACAGAGTGAAGGGAAGGAGAGATGACCCACACCCACACACGTCACCCCGTGACACAATACTCCTCCAAACTCAAAACAACTCCAAATATGAAGCCACAGCAAACCAAACTTATTTAAGCCAAAAATAACTAGTTGTCCCAAGCACATACAGCACCGCCACAATGAGTTCCAATGACGTGTGTCAACTTGTAGATTTATAGAGAGGTACTTAGCTCAGAGAGGAGTGAAGCGTACTTCACCCCTCTACCATTTCCACAGGGCGTCCTCTCTCTTTTCCTCAATCCGGTCCGCTGTGCCGTCCAAGCCCATCTGTCACTTGCTCGTGTCCGTTTGCTCTGCCGGTTTGCTCTGCCTTCTCTCTACTCTCCACCTGTATATATGGCAGCTTGTGTGGCCAGGAAAACCCACAGCTCACCCCAGGTGCGCCAATCACCCCAGGTGGAAACATTTACACTAATCACCAGGTGAGGGACGGAATTGGATGGGTGCATTCATACAGAGTGAAGGGAAGGAGAGATGACCCACACCCACACACGTCACCCCGTGACACAATACTCCTCCAAACTCAAAACAACTCCAAATATGAAGCCACAGCAAACCAAACTTATTTAAGCCAAAAATAACTAGTTGTCCCAAGCACATACAGCAGCGCCACAATGAGTTCCAATGACGTGTGTCAACTTGTAGATTTATAGAGAGGTACTTAGCTCGGAGAGGAGTGAAGCGTACTTCACCCCTCTACCATTTCCACAGGGCGTCCTCTCTCTTTTCCTCAATCCGGTCCGCTGTGCCGTCCAAGCCCATCTGTCACTTGCTCGTGTCCGTTTGCTCTGCCGGTGTGCTCTGCCGGTTTGCTCTCCCTTCTCTCCACTCTCCACCTGTATATATGGCAGCTTGTGTGGCCAGGAAAACCCACAGCTCACCCCAGGTGCGCCAATCACCCCAGGTGGAAACATTCACACTAATCACCAGGTGAGGGAGGGAATTGGATGGGTGCATTCATACAGAGTGCAGTGAAGGAGAGATGACCCACACCCACACACAGTCACCCCGTGACATTGACACCAGAGAGGCTAAGACCGCATTGACTCAGTGCGGTATTCAGCCTCTCTGGTGTCAAGTCTGATTTTGGAAAAAAATTATAATAATCCAAAATCAGACAGAGTGTTGACACCAGAGAGGCTAAGACCGCATTGACTCAGTGCGGTATTCAGCCTCTCTGGTGTCAAGAGACACCAGAGACACCACAATGAGTTCCAATGACGTGTGTCAACCGTGTCAACTTGTAGATTTATAGAGAGGTACTTAGCTCAGAGAGGAGTGAAGCGTACTTCACCCCTCTACCATTTCCACAGGGCGTCCTCTCTCTTTTCCTCAATCCGGTCCGCCGTGCTGTCCCACGCACCGCCTCGTCACCAGCTCTCGTACCACTCATGGCCCTGGCTGTCCTGTCTCCGTCCCGTCCAAGCCCATCTGTCACTTGCTCGTGCCGGTTTGCTCTGCCGGTTTGCTCTGCCTTCTCTCCACTCTCCACCTGTATATATGGCAGCTTGTGTGGCCAGGAAAACCCACAGCTCACCCCAGGTGCGCCAATCACCCCAGGTGGAAACATTTACACTAATCACCAGGTGAGGGACGGAATTGGATGGGTGCATTCATACAGAGTGAAGGGAAGGAGAGATGACCCACACCCGTCACCCCGTGACACAATACTCCTCCAAACTCAAAACAACTCCAAATATGAAGCCACAGCAAACCAAACTTATTTAAGCCAAAAATAACTAGTTGTCCCAAGCACATACAGCAGCGCCACAATGAGTTCCAATGACGTGTGTCAACTTGTAGATTCATAGAGAGGTACTTAGCTCAGAGAGGAGTGAAGCGTACTTCACCCCTCTACCATTTCCACAGGGCGTCCTCTCTCTTTTCCTCAATCCGGTCCGCTGTGCCGTCCAAGCCCATCTGTCACTTGCTCGTGTCCGTTTGCTCTGCCGGTTTGCTCTGCCGGTTTGCTCTGCCTTCTCTCCACTCTCCACCTGTATATATGGCAGCTTGTGTGGCCAGGAAGACCCACAGCTCACCCCAGGTGCGCCAATCACCCCAGGTGGAAACATTTACACTAATCACCAGGTGAGGGACGGAATTGGATGGGTGCATTCATACAGAGTGAAGGGAAGGAGAGATGACCCACACCCGTCACCCCGTGACACAATACTCCTCCAAACTCAAAACAACTCCAAATATGAAGCCACAGCAAACCAAACTTATTTAAGCCAAAAATAACTAGTTGTCCCAAGCACATACAGCAGCGCCACAATGAGTTCCAATGACGTGTGTCAACTTGTAGATTTATAGAGAGGTACTTAGCTCAGAGAGGAGTGAAGCGTACTTCACCCCTCTACCATTTCCACAGGGCGTCCTCTCTCTTTTCCTCAATCCGGTCCGCTGTGCCGTCCAAGCCCATCTGTCACTTGCTCGTGTCCGTTTGCTCTGCCGGTTTGCTCTGCCTTCTCTCCACTCTCCACCTGTATATATGGCAGCTTGTGTGGCCAGGAAAACCCACAGCTCACCCCAGGTGCGCCAATCACCCCAGGTGGAAACATTTACACTAATCACCAGGTGAGGGACGGAATTGGATGGGTGCATTCATACAGAGTGAAGGGAAGGAGAGATGACCCACACCCACACACGTCACCCCGTGACACAATACTCCTCCAAACTCAAAACAACTCCAAATATGAAGCCACAGCAAACCAAACTTATTTAAGCCAAAAATAACTAGTTGTCCCAAGCACATACAGCACCGCCACAATGAGTTCCAATGACGTGTGTCAACTTGTAGATTTATAGAGAGGTACTTAGCTCAGAGAGGAGTGAAGCGTACTTCACCCCTCTACCATTTCCACAGGGCGTCCTCTCTCTTTTCCTCAATCCGGTCCGCTGTGCCGTCCAAGCCCATCTGTCACTTGCTCGTGTCCGTTTGCTCTGCCGGTTTGCTCTGCCTTCTCTCTACTCTCCACCTGTATATATGGCAGCTTGTGTGGCCAGGAAAACCCACAGCTCACCCCAGGTGCGCCAATCACCCCAGGTGGAAACATTTACACTAATCACCAGGTGAGGGACGGAATTGGATGGGTGCATTCATACAGAGTGAAGGGAAGGAGAGATGACCCACACCCACACACGTCACCCCGTGACACAATACTCCTCCAAACTCAAAACAACTCCAAATATGAAGCCACAGCAAACCAAACTTATTTAAGCCAAAAATAACTAGTTGTCCCAAGCACATACAGCAGCGCCACAATGAGTTCCAATGACGTGTGTCAACTTGTAGATTTATAGAGAGGTACTTAGCTCGGAGAGGAGTGAAGCGTACTTCACCCCTCTACCATTTCCACAGGGCGTCCTCTCTCTTTTCCTCAATCCGGTCCGCTGTGCCGTCCAAGCCCATCTGTCACTTGCTCGTGTCCGTTTGCTCTGCCGGTGTGCTCTGCCGGTTTGCTCTCCCTTCTCTCCACTCTCCACCTGTATATATGGCAGCTTGTGTGGCCAGGAAAACCCACAGCTCACCCCAGGTGCGCCAATCACCCCAGGTGGAAACATTCACACTAATCACCAGGTGAGGGAGGGAATTGGATGGGTGCATTCATACAGAGTGCAGTGAAGGAGAGATGACCCACACCCACACACAGTCACCCCGTGACATTGACACCAGAGAGGCTAAGACCGCATTGACTCAGTGCGGTATTCAGCCTCTCTGGTGTCAAGTCTGATTTTGGAAAAAAATTATAATAATCCAAAATCAGACAGAGTGTTGACACCAGAGAGGCTAAGACCGCATTGACTCAGTGCGGTATTCAGCCTCTCTGGTGTCAAGAGACACCAGAGACACCACAATGAGTTCCAATGACGTGTGTCAACCGTGTCAACTTGTAGATTTATAGAGAGGTACTTAGCTCAGAGAGGAGTGAAGCGTACTTCACCCCTCTACCATTTCCACAGGGCGTCCTCTCTCTTTTCCTCAATCCGGTCCGCCGTGCTGTCCCACGCACCGCCTCGTCACCAGCTCTCGTACCACTCATGGCCCTGGCTGTCCTGTCTCCGTCCCGTCCAAGCCCATCTGTCACTTGCTCGTGCCGGTTTGCTCTGCCGGTTTGCTCTGCCTTCTCTCCACTCTCCACCTGTATATATGGCAGCTTGTGTGGCCAGGAAAACCCACAGCTCACCCCAGGTGCGCCAATCACCCCAGGTGGAAACATTTA
Source organism: Poromitra crassiceps (assembly GCF_964638095.1). Taxonomy (NCBI): domain Eukaryota; kingdom Metazoa; phylum Chordata; class Actinopteri; order Beryciformes; family Melamphaidae; genus Poromitra; species Poromitra crassiceps. Next base: position 11,782 of record NW_028151060.1, on the reverse strand, counting down.
CACTAATCACCAGGTGAGGGACGGAATTGGATGGGTGCATTCATACAGAGTGAAGGGAAGGAGAGATGACCCACACCCGTCACCCCGTGACACAATACTCCTCCAAACTCAAAACAACTCCAAATATGAAGCCACAGCAAACCAAACTTATTTAAGCCAAAAATAACTAGTTGTCCCAAGCACATACAGCAGCGCCACAATGAGTTCCAATGACGTGTGTCAACTTGTAGATTCATAGAGAGGTACTTAGCTCAGAGAGGAGTGAAGCGTACTTCACCCCTCTACCATTTCCACAGGGCGTCCTCTCTCTTTTCCTCAATCCGGTCCGCTGTGCCGTCCAAGCCCATCTGTCACTTGCTCGTGTCCGTTTGCTCTGCCGGTTTGCTCTGCCGGTTTGCTCTGCCTTCTCTCCACTCTCCACCTGTATATATGGCAGCTTGTGTGGCCAGGAAGACCCACAGCTCACCCCAGGTGCGCCAATCACCCCAGGTGGAAACATTTACACTAATCACCAGGTGAGGGACGGAATTGGATGGGTGCATTCATACAGAGTGAAGGGAAGGAGAGATGACCCACACCCGTCACCCCGTGACACAATACTCCTCCAAACTCAAAACAACTCCAAATATGAAGCCACAGCAAACCAAACTTATTTAAGCCAAAAATAACTAGTTGTCCCAAGCACATACAGCAGCGCCACAATGAGTTCCAATGACGTGTGTCAACTTGTAGATTTATAGAGAGGTACTTAGCTCAGAGAGGAGTGAAGCGTACTTCACCCCTCTACCATTTCCACAGGGCGTCCTCTCTCTTTTCCTCAATCCGGTCCGCTGTGCCGTCCAAGCCCATCTGTCACTTGCTCGTGTCCGTTTGCTCTGCCGGTTTGCTCTGCCTTCTCTCCACTCTCCACCTGTATATATGGCAGCTTGTGTGGCCAGGAAAACCCACAGCTCACCCCAGGTGCGCCAATCACCCCAGGTGGAAACATTTACACTAATCACCAGGTGAGGGACGGAATTGGATGGGTGCATTCATACAGAGTGAAGGGAAGGAGAGATGACCCACACCCGTCACCCCGTGACACAATACTCCTCCAAACTCAAAACAACTCCAAATATGAAGCCACAGCAAACCAAACTTATTTAAGCCAAAAATAACTAGTTGTCCCAAGCACATACAGCAGCGCCACAATGAGTTCCAATGACGTGTGTCAACTTGTAGATTCATAGAGAGGTACTTAGCTCAGAGAGGAGTGAAGCGTACTTCACCCCTCTACCATTTCCACAGGGCGTCCTCTCTCTTTTCCTCAATCCGGTCCGCTGTGCCGTCCAAGCCCATCTGTCACTTGCTCGTGTCCGTTTGCTCTGCCGGTTTGCTCTGCCGGTTTGCTCTGCCTTCTCTCCACTCTCCACCTGTATATATGGCAGCTTGTGTGGCCAGGAAGACCCACAGCTCACCCCAGGTGCGCCAATCACCCCAGGTGGAAACATTTACACTAATCACCAGGTGAGGGACGGAATTGGATGGGTGCATTCATACAGAGTGAAGGGAAGGAGAGATGACCCACACCCGTCACCCCGTGACACAATACTCCTCCAAACTCAAAACAACTCCAAATATGAAGCCACAGCAAACCAAACTTATTTAAGCCAAAAATAACTAGTTGTCCCAAGCACATACAGCAGCGCCACAATGAGTTCCAATGACGTGTGTCAACTTGTAGATTTATAGAGAGGTACTTAGCTCAGAGAGGAGTGAAGCGTACTTCACCCCTCTACCATTTCCACAGGGCGTCCTCTCTCTTTTCCTCAATCCGGTCCGCTGTGCCGTCCAAGCCCATCTGTCACTTGCTCGTGTCCGTTTGCTCTGCCGGTTTGCTCTGCCTTCTCTCCACTCTCCACCTGTATATATGGCAGCTTGTGTGGCCAGGAAAACCCACAGCTCACCCCAGGTGCGCCAATCACCCCAGGTGGAAACATTTACACTAATCACCAGGTGAGGGACGGAATTGGATGGGTGCATTCATACAGAGTGAAGGGAAGGAGAGATGACCCACACCCGTCACCCCGTGACACAATACTCCTCCAAACTCAAAACAACTCCAAATATGAAGCCACAGCAAACCAAACTTATTTAAGCCAAAAATAACTAGTTGTCCCAAGCACATACAGCAGCGCCACAATGAGTTCCAATGACGTGTGTCAACTTGTAGATTCATAGAGAGGTACTTAGCTCAGAGAGGAGTGAAGCGTACTTCACCCCTCTACCATTTCCACAGGGCGTCCTCTCTCTTTTCCTCAATCCGGTCCGCTGTGCCGTCCAAGCCCATCTGTCACTTGCTCGTGTCCGTTTGCTCTGCCGGTTTGCTCTGCCGGTTTGCTCTGCCTTCTCTCCACTCTCCACCTGTATATATGGCAGCTTGTGTGGCCAGGAAGACCCACAGCTCACCCCAGGTGCGCCAATCACCCCAGGTGGAAACATTTACACTAATCACCAGGTGAGGGACGGAATTGGATGGGTGCATTCATACAGAGTGAAGGGAAGGAGAGATGACCCACACCCGTCACCCCGTGACACAATACTCCTCCAAACTCAAAACAACTCCAAATATGAAGCCACAGCAAACCAAACTTATTTAAGCCAAAAATAACTAGTTGTCCCAAGCACATACAGCAGCGCCACAATGAGTTCCAATGACGTGTGTCAACTTGTAGATTTATAGAGAGGTACTTAGCTCAGAGAGGAGTGAAGCGTACTTCACCCCTCTACCATTTCCACAGGGCGTCCTCTCTCTTTTCCTCAATCCGGTCCGCTGTGCCGTCCAAGCCCATCTGTCACTTGCTCGTGTCCGTTTGCTCTGCCGGTTTGCTCTGCCTTCTCTCCACTCTCCACCTGTATATATGGCAGCTTGTGTGGCCAGGAAAACCCACAGCTCACCCCAGGTGCGCCAATCACCCCAGGTGGAAACATTTACACTAATCACCAGGTGAGGGACGGAATTGGATGGGTGCATTCATACAGAGTGAAGGGAAGGAGAGATGACCCACACCCACACACGTCACCCCGTGACACAATACTCCTCCAAACTCAAAACAACTCCAAATATGAAGCCACAGCAAACCAAACTTATTTAAGCCAAAAATAACTAGTTGTCCCAAGCACATACAGCAGCGCCACAATGAGTTCCAATGACGTGTGTCAACTTGTAGATTCATAGAGAGGTACTTAGCTCAGAGAGGAGTGAAGCGTACTTCACCCCTCTACCATTTCCACAGGGCGTCCTCTCTCTTTTCCTCAATCCGGTCCGCTGTGCCGTCCAAGCCCATCTGTCACTTGCTCGTGTCCGTTTGCTCTGCCGGTTTGCTCTGCCGGTTTGCTCTGCCTTCTCTCCACTCTCCACCTGTATATATGGCAGCTTGTGTGGCCAGGAAGACCCACAGCTCACCCCAGGTGCGCCAATCACCCCAGGTGGAAACATTTACACTAATCACCAGGTGAGGGACGGAATTGGATGGGTGCATTCATACAGAGTGAAGGGAAGGAGAGATGACCCACACCCGTCACCCCGTGACACAATACTCCTCCAAACTCAAAACAACTCCAAATATGAAGCCACAGCAAACCAAACTTATTTAAGCCAAAAATAACTAGTTGTCCCAAGCACATACAGCAGCGCCACAATGAGTTCCAATGACGTGTGTCAACTTGTAGATTTATAGAGAGGTACTTAGCTCAGAGAGGAGTGAAGCGTACTTCACCCCTCTACCATTTCCACAGGGCGTCCTCTCTCTTTTCCTCAATCCGGTCCGCTGTGCCGTCCAAGCCCATCTGTCACTTGCTCGTGTCCGTTTGCTCTGCCGGTTTGCTCTGCCTTCTCTCCACTCTCCACCTGTATATATGGCAGCTTGTGTGGCCAGGAAAACCCACAGCTCACCCCAGGTGCGCCAATCACCCCAGGTGGAAACATTTACACTAATCACCAGGTGAGGGACGGAATTGGATGGGTGCATTCATACAGAGTGAAGGGAAGGAGAGATGACCCACACCACACACGTCACCCCGTGACACAATACTCCTCCAAACTCAAAACAACTCCAAATATGAAGCCACAGCAAACCAAACTTATTTAAGCCAAAAATAACTAGTTGTCCCAAGCACATACAGCACCGCCACAATGAGTTCCAATGACGTGTGTCAACTTGTAGATTTATAGAGAGGTACTTAGCTCAGAGAGGAGTGAAGCGTACTTCACCCCTCTACCATTTCCACAGGGCGTCCTCTCTCTTTTCCTCAATCCGGTCCGCTGTGCCGTCCAAGCCCATCTGTCACTTGCTCGTGTCCGTTTGCTCTGCCGGTTTGCTCTGCCTTCTCTCTACTCTCCACCTGTATATATGGCAGCTTGTGTGGCCAGGAAAACCCACAGCTCACCCCAGGTGCGCCAATCACCCCAGGTGGAAACATTTACACTAATCACCAGGTGAGGGACGGAATTGGATGGGTGCATTCATACAGAGTGAAGGGAAGGAGAGATGACCCACACCCACACACGTCACCCCGTGACACAATACTCCTCCAAACTCAAAACAACTCCAAATATGAAGCCACAGCAAACCAAACTTATTTAAGCCAAAAATAACTAGTTGTCCCAAGCACATACAGCAGCGCCACAATGAGTTCCAATGACGTGTGTCAACTTGTAGATTTATAGAGAGGTACTTAGCTCGGAGAGGAGTGAAGCGTACTTCACCCCTCTACCATTTCCACAGGGCGTCCTCTCTCTTTTCCTCAATCCGGTCCGCTGTGCCGTCCAAGCCCATCTGTCACTTGCTCGTGTCCGTTGCTCTGCCGGTGTGCTCTGCCGGTTTGCTCTCCCTTCTCTCCACTCTCCACCTGTATATATGGCAGCTTGTGTGGCCAGGAAAACCCACAGCTCACCCCAGGTGCGCCAATCACCCCAGGTGGAAACATTCACACTAATCACCAGGTGAGGGAGGGAATTGGATGGGTGCATTCATACAGAGTGCAGTGAAGGAGAGATGACCCACACCCACACACAGTCACCCCGTGACATTGACACCAGAGAGGCTAAGACCGCATTGACTCAGTGCGGTATTCAGCCTCTCTGGTGTCAAGTCTGATTTTGGAAAAAAATTATAATAATCCAAAATCAGACAGAGTGTTGACACCAGAGAGGCTAAGACCGCATTGACTCAGTGCGGTATTCAGCCTCTCTGGTGTCAAGAGACACCAGAGACACCACAATGAGTTCCAATGACGTGTGTCAACCGTGTCAACTTGTAGATTTATAGAGAGGTACTTAGCTCAGAGAGGAGTGAAGCGTACTTCACCCCTCTACCATTTCCACAGGGCGTCCTCTCTCTTTTCCTCAATCCGGTCCGCCGTGCTGTCCCACGCACCGCCTCGTCACCAGCTCTCGTACCACTCATGGCCCTGGCTGTCCTGTCTCCGTCCGTCCAAGCCCATCTGTCACTTGCTCGTGCCGGTTTGCTCTGCCGGTTTGCTCTGCCTTCTCTCCACTCTCCACCTGTATATATGGCAGCTTGTGTGGCCAGGAAAACCCACAGCTCACCCCAGGTGCGCCAATCACCCCAGGTGGAAACATTTACACTAATCACCAGGTGAGGGACGGAATTGGATGGGTGCATTCATACAGAGTGAAGGGAAGGAGAGATGACCCACACCCGTCACCCCGTGACACAATACTCCTCCAAACTCAAAACAACTCCAAATATGAAGCCACAGCAAACCAAACTTATTTAAGCCAAAAATAACTAGTTGTCCCAAGCACATACAGCAGCGCCACAATGAGTTCCAATGACGTGTGTCAACTTGTAGATTCATAGAGAGGTACTTAGCTCAGAGAGGAGTGAAGCGTACTTCACCCCTCTACCATTTCCACAGGGGCGTCCTCTCTCTTTTCCTCAATCCGGTCCGCTGTGCCGTCCAAGCCCATCTGTCACTTGCTCGTGTCCGTTTGCTCTGCCGGTTTGCTCTGCCGGTTTGCTCTGCCTTCTCTCCACTCTCCACCTGTATATATGGCAGCTTGTGTGGCCAGGAAGACCCACAGCTCACCCCAGGTGCGCCAATCACCCCAGGTGGAAACATTTACACTAATCACCAGGTGAGGGACGGAATTGGATGGGTGCATTCATACAGAGTGAAGGGAAGGAGAGATGACCCACACCCGTCACCCCGTGGACACAATACTCCTCCAAACTCAAAACAACTCCAAATATGAAGCCACAGCAAACCAAACTTATTTAAGCCAAAAATAACTAGTTGTCCCAAGCACATACAGCAGCGCCACAATGAGTTCCAATGACGTGTGTCAACTTGTAGATTTATAGAGAGGTACTTAGCTCAGAGAGGAGTGAAGCGTACTTCACCCCTCTACCATTTCCACAGGGCGTCCTCTCTCTTTCCTCAATCCGGTCCGCTGTGCCGTCCAAGCCCATCTGTCACTTGCTCGTGTCCGTTTGCTCTGCCGGTTTGCTCTGCCTTCTCTCCACTCTCCACCTGTATATATGGCAGCTTGTGTGGCCAGGAAAACCCACAGCTCACCCCAGGTGCGCCAATCACCCCAGGTGGAAACATTTACACTAATCACCAGGTGAGGGACGGAATTGGATGGGTGCATTCATACAGAGTGAAGGGAAGGAGAGATGACCCACACCCGTCACCCCGTGACACAATACTCCTCCAAACTCAAACAACTCCAAATATGAAGCCACAGCAAACCAAACTTATTTAAGCCAAAAATAACTAGTTGTCCCAAGCACATACAGCAGCGCCACAATGAGTTCCAATGACGTGTGTCAACTTGTAGATTCATAGAGAGGTACTTAGCTCAGAGAGGAGTGAAGCGTACTTCACCCCTCTACCATTTCCACAGGGCGTCCTCTCTCTTTTCCTCAATCCGGTCCGCTGTGCCGTCCAAGCCCATCTGTCACTTGCTCGTGTCCGTTTGCTCTGCCGGTTTGCTCTGCCGGTTTGCTCTGCCTTCTCTCCACTCTCCACCTGTATATATGGCAGCTTGTGTGGCCAGGAAGACCCACAGCTCACCCCAGGTGCGCCAATCACCCCAGGTGGAAACATTTACACTAATCACCAGGTGAGGGACGGAATTGGATGGGTGCATTCATACAGAGTGAAGGGAAGGAGAGATGACCCACACCCGTCACCCCGTGACACAATACTCCTCCAAACTCAAAACAACTCCAAATATGAAGCCACAGCAAACCAAACTTATTTAAGCCAAAAATAACTAGTTGTCCCAAGCACATACAGCAGCGCCACAATGAGTTCCAATGACGTGTGTCAACTTGTAGATTTATAGAGAGGTACTTAGCTCAGAGAGGAGTGAAGCGTACTTCACCCCTCTACCATTTCCACAGGGCGTCCTCTCTCTTTTCCTCAATCCGGTCCGCTGTGCCGTCCAAGCCCATCTGTCACTTGCTCGTGTCCGTTTGCTCTGCCGGTTTGCTCTGCCTTCTCTCCACTCTCCACCTGTATATATGGCAGCTTGTGTGGCCAGGAAAACCCACAGCTCACCCCAGGTGCGCCAATCACCCCAGGTGGAAACATTTACACTAATCACCAGGTGAGGGACGGAATTGGATGGGTGCATTCATACAGAGTGAAGGGAAGGAGAGATGACCCACACCACACACGTCACCCCGTGACACAATACTCCTCCAAACTCAAAACAACTCCAAATATGAAGCCACAGCAAACCAAACTTATTTAAGCCAAAAATAACTAGTTGTCCCAAGCACATACAGCAGCGCCACAATGAGTTCCAATGACGTGTGTCAACTTGTAGATTCATAGAGAGGTACTTAGCTCAGAGAGGAGTGAAGCGTACTTCACCCCTCTACCATTTCCACAGGGCGTCCTCTCTCTTTTCCTCAATCCGGTCCGCTGTGCCGTCCAAGCCCATCTGTCACTTGCTCGTGTCCGTTTGCTCTGCCGGTTTGCTCTGCGGTTTGCTCTGCCTTCTCTCCACTCTCCACCTGTATATATGGCAGCTTGTGTGGCCAGGAAGACCCACAGCTCACCCCAGGTGCGCCAATCACCCCAGGTGGAAACATTTACACTAATCACCAGGTGAGGGACGGAATTGGATGGGTGCATTCATACAGAGTGAAGGGAAGGAGAGATGACCACACCCGTCACCCCGTGACACAATACTCCTCCAAACTCAAAACAACTCCAAATATGAAGCCACAGCAAACCAAACTTATTTAAGCCAAAAATAACTAGTTGTCCCAAGCACATACAGCAGCGCCACAATGAGTTCCAATGACGTGTGTCAACTTGTAGATTTATAGAGAGGTACTTAGCTCAGAGAGGAGTGAAGCGTACTTCACCCCTCTACCATTTCCACAGGGCGTCCTCTCTCTTTTCCTCAATCCGGTCCGCTGTGCCGTCCAAGCCATCTGTCACTTGCTCGTGTCCGTTTGCTCTGCCGGTTTGCTCTGCCTTCTCTCCACTCTCCACCTGTATATATGGCAGCTTGTGTGGCCAGGAAAACCCACAGCTCACCCCAGGTGCGCCAATCACCCCAGGTGGAAACATTTACACTAATCACCAGGTGAGGGACGGAATTGGATGGGTGCATTCATACAGAGTGAAGGGAAGGAGAGATGACCCACACCCACACACGTCACCCGTGACACAATACTCCTCCAAACTCAAAACAACTCCAAATATGAAGCCACAGCAAACCAAACTTATTTAAGCCAAAAATACTAGTTGTCCCAAGCACATACAGCACCGCCACAATGAGTTCCAATGACGTGTGTCAACTTGTAGATTTATAGAGAGGTACTTAGCTCAGAGAGGAGTGAAGCGTACTTCACCCCTCTACCATTTCCACAGGGCGTCCTCTCTCTTTTCCTCAATCCGGTCCGCTGTGCCGTCCAAGCCCATCTGTCACTTGCTCGTGTCCGTTTGCTCTGCCGGTTTGCTCTGCCTTCTCTCTACTCTCCACCTGTATATATGGCAGCTTGTGTGGCCAGGAAAACCCACAGCTCACCCCAGGTGCGCCAATCACCCCAGGTGGAAACATTTACACTAATCACCAGGTGAGGGACGGAATTGGATGGGTGCATTCATACAGAGTGAAGGGAAAGGAGAGATGACCCACACCCACACACGTCACCCCGTGACACAATACTCCTCCAAACTCAAAACAACTCCAAATATGAAGCCACAGCAAACCAAACTTATTTAAGCCAAAAATAACTAGTTGTCCCAAGCACATACAGCAGCGCCACAATGAGTTCCAATGACGTGTGTCAACTTGTAGATTTATAGAGAGGTACTTAGCTCGGAGAGGAGTGAAGCGTACTTCACCCCTCTACCATTTCCACAGGGCGTCCTCTCTCTTTTCCTCAATCCGGTCCGCTGTGCCGTCCAAGCCCATCTGTCACTTGCTCGTGTCCGTTTGCTCTGCCGGTGTGCTCTGCCGGTTTGCTCTCCCTTCTCTCCACTCTCCACCTGTATATATGGCAGCTTGTGTGGCCAGGAAAACCCACAGCTCACCCCAGGTGCGCCAATCACCCAGGTGGAAACATTCACACTAATCACCAGGTGAGGGAGGGAATTGGATGGGTGCATTCATACAGAGTGCAGTGAAGGAGAGATGACCCACACCCACACACAGTCACCCCGTGACATTGACACCAGAGAGGCTAAGACCGCATTGACTCAGTGCGGTATTCAGCCTCTCTGGTGTCAAGTCTGATTTTGGAAAAAAATTATAATAATCCAAAATCAGACAGAGTGTTGACACCAGAGAGGCTAAGACCGCATTGACTCAGTGCGGTATTCAGCCTCTCTGTGTCAAGAGACACCAGAGACACCACAATGAGTTCCAATGACGTGTGTCAACCGTGTCAACTTGTAGATTTATAGAGAGGTACTTAGCTCAGAGAGGAGTGAAGCGTACTTCACCCTCTACCATTTCCACAGGGCGTCCTCTCTCTTTTCCTCAATCGGTCCGCCGTGCTGTCCCACGCACCGCCTCGTCACCAGCTCTCGTACCACTCATGGCCCTGGCTGTCCTGTCTCCGTCCCGTCCAAGCCCATCTGTCACTTGCTTCGTGCCGTTTGCTCTGCCGGTTTGCTCTGCCTTCTCTCCACTCTCCACCTGTATATATGGCAGCTTGTGTGGCCAGGAAAACCCACAGCTCACCCCAGGTGCGCCAATCACCCCAGGTGGAAACATTTACACTAATCACCAGGTGAGGGACGGAATTGGATGGGTGCATTCATACAGAGTGAAGGAATGAGAGATGACCCACACCCGTCACCCCGTGACACAATACTCCTCCAAACTCAAAACAACTCCAAATATGAAGCCACAGCAAACCAAACTTATTTAAGCAAAAATAACTAGTTGTCCCAAGCACATACAGCAGCGCCACAATGAGTTCCAATGACGTGTGTCAACTTGTAGATTCATAGAGAGGTACTTAGCTCAGAGAGGAGTGAAGCGTACTTCACCCCTCTACCATTTCCACAGGGCGTCCTCTCTCTTTTCCTCAATCCGGTCCGCTGTGCCGTCCAAGCCCATCTGTCACTTGCTCGTGTCCGTTTGCTCTGCCGGTTTGCTCTGCCGGTTTGCTCTGCCTTCTCTCCACTCTCCACCTGTATATATGGCAGCTTGTGTGGCCAGGAAGACCCACAGCTCACCCCAGGTGCGCCAATCACCCCAGGTGGAAACATTTACACTAATCACCAGGTGAGGGACGGAATTGGATGGGTGCATTCATACAGAGTGAAGGGAAGGAGAGATGACCCACACCCGTCACCCCGTGACACAATACTCCTCCAAACTCAAACAACTCCAAATATGAAGCCACAGCAAACCAAACTTATTTAAGCCAAAAATAACTAGTTGTCCCAAGCACATACAGCAGCGCCACAATGAGTTCCAATGACGTGTGTCAACTTGTAGATTTATAGAGAGGTACTTAGCTCAGAGAGGAGTGAAGCGTACTTCACCCCTCTACCATTTCCACAGGGCGTCCTCTCTCTTTTCCTCAATCCGGTCCGCTGTGCCGTCCAAGCCCATCTGTCACTTGCTCGTGTCCGTTTGCTCTGCCGGTTTGCTCTGCCTTCTCTCCACTCTCCACCTGTATATATGGCAGCTTGTGTGGCCAGGAAAACCCACAGCTCACCCCAGGTGCGCCAATCACCCCAGGTGGAAACATTTACACTAATCACCAGGTGAGGGACGGAATTGGATGGGTGCATTCATACAGAGTGAAGGGAAGGAGAGATGACCCACACCCACACACGTCACCCCGTGACACAATACTCCTCCAAACTCAAACAACTCCAAATATGAAGCCACAGCAAACCAAACTTATTTAAGCCAAAAATAACTAGTTGTCCCAAGCACATACAGCACCGCCACAATGAGTTCCAATGACGTGTGTCAACTTGTAGATTTATAGAGAGGTACTTAGCTCAGAGAGGAGTGAAGCGTACTTCACCCCTCTACCATTTCCACAGGGCGTCCTCTCTCTTTCCTCAATCCGGTCCGCTGTGCCGTCCAAGCCCATCTGTCACTTGCTCGTGTCCGTTTGCTCTGCCGGTTTGCTCTGCCTTCTCTCTACTCTCCACCTGTATATATGGCAGCTTGTGTGGCCAGGAAAACCCACAGCTCACCCCAGGTGCGCCAATCACCCCAGGTGGAAACATTTACACTAATCACCAGGTGAGGGACGGAATTGGATGGGTGCATTCATAC
>NW_028151061.1:0-33823 GCF_964638095.1 Poromitra crassiceps | reverse complement strand
CAAGTCTGATTTTGGGAAAAAAAAAAAAAAAAATCCAAAATCAGACAGAGTGTTGACACCAGAGAGGCTAAGACCGCATTGACTCAGTGCGGTATTCAGCCTCTCTGGTGTCAAGTCTGATTTTGGAAAAAAAAAAAAAAAATCCAAAATCAGACAGAGTGTTGACACCAGAGAGGCTAAGACCGCATTGACTCAGTGCGGTATTCAGCCTCTCTGGTGTCAAGTCTGATTTTGGAAAAAAAAAAAAAAAAATCCAAAATCAGACAGAGTGTTGAGACCAGAGAGGCTAAGACCGCATTGACTCAGTGCGGTATTCAGCCTCTCTGGTGTCAAGTCTGATTTGGAAAAAAAAAAAAAAAAATCCAAAATCAGACAGAGTGTTGAGACCAGAGAGGCTAAGACCGCATTGACTCAGTGCGGTATTCAGCCTCTCTGGTGTCAAGTCTGATTTTGGAAAAAAAAAAAAAAATCCAAAATCAGACAGAGTGTTGACACCAGAGAGGCTAAGACCGCACTGAGCTCAGTGCGGTATTCAGCCTCTCTGGTGTCAAGTCTGATTTTGGAAAAAAAAAAAAAAAATCCAAAATCAGACAGAGTGTTGACACCAGAGAGGCTAAGACCGCATTGACTCAGTGCGGTATTCAGCCTCTCTGGTGTCAAGTCTGATTTTGGAAAAAAAAAAAAAAAAAATCCAAAATCAGACAGAGTGTTGACACCAGAGAGGCTAAGACCGCATTGACTCAGTGCGGTATTCAGCCTCTCTGGTGTCAAGTCTGATTTTGGAAAAAAAAAAAAAAAAATCCAAAATCAGACAGAGTGTTGAGACCAGAGAGGCTAAGACCGCATTGACTCAGTGCGGTATTCAGCCTCTCTGGTGTCAAGTCTGATTTTGGAAAAAAAAAAAAAAAAAATCCAAAATCAGACAGAGTGTTGAGACCAGAGAGGCTAAGACCGCATTGACTCAGTGCGGTATTCAGCCTTCTCTGGTGTCAAGTCTGATTTTGGAAGAAGAAAAAAAAAAAATCCAAAATCAGACAGAGTGTTGAGACCAGAGAGGCTAAGACCGCATTGACTCAGTGCGGTATTCAGCCTCTCTGGTGTCAAGTCTGATTTTGGAAAAAAAAAAAAAAAATCCAAAATCAGACAGAGTGTTGACACCAGAGAGGCTAAGACCGCATTGACTCAGTGCGGTATTCAGCCTCTCTGGTGTCAAGTCTGATTTTGGAAAAAAAAAAAAAAAATCCAAAATCAGACAGAGTGTTGAGACCAGAGAGGCTAAGACCGCATTGACTCAGTGCGGTATTCAGCCTCTCTGGTGTCAAGTCTGATTTTGGAAAAAAAAAAAAAAAAATCCAAAATCAGACAGAGTGTTGACACCAGAGAGGCTAAGACCGCATTGACTCAGTGCGGTATTCAGCCTCTCTGGTGTCAAGTCTGATTTTGGAAAAAAAAAAAAAAAAAATCCAAAATCAGACAGAGTGTTGAGACCAGAGAGGCTAAGACCGCATTGACTCAGTGCAGTATTCAGCTTCTCTGGTGTCAAGTCTGATTTTGGAAAAAAAAAAAAAAAATCCAAAATCAGACAGAGTGTTGAGACCAGAGAGGCTAAGACCGCATTGACTCAGTGCGGTATTCAGCCTCTCTGGTGTCAAGTCTGATTTTGGGAAAAAAAAAAAAAAAATCCAAAATCAGACAGAGTGTTGACACCAGAGAGGCTAAGACCGCATTGACTCAGTGCGGTATTCAGCCTCTCTGGTGTCAAGTCTGATTTTGGAAAAAAAAAAAAAAATCCAAAATCAGACAGAGTGTTGACACCAGAGAGGCTAAGACCGCATTGACTCAGTGCGGTATTCAGCCTCTCTGGTGTCAAGTCTGATTTTGGAAAAAAAAAAAAAAAAAATCCAAAATCAGACAGAGTGTTGAGACCAGAGAGGCTAAGACCGCATTGACTCAGTGCAGTATTAAGCTTCTCTGGTGTCAAGTCTGATTTTGGAAAAAAAAAAAAAAAATCCAAAATCAGAGTGTTGAGACCAGAGAGGGCTAAGACCGCATTGACTCAGTGCGGTATTCAGCTTCTCTGGTGTCAAGTCTGATTTTGGAAAAAAAAAAAAAAAAATCCAAAATCAGACAGAGTGTTGAGACCAGAGAGGCTAAGACCGCATTGACTCAGTGCGGTATTCAGCTTCTCTGGTGTCAAGTCTGATTTTGGAAGAAGAAAAAAAAAAATCCAAAATCAGACAGAGTGTTGAGACCAGAGAGGCTAAGACCGCATTGACTCAGTGCGGTATTCAGCCTCTCTGGTGTCAAGTCTGATTTTGGGAAAAAAAAAAAAAATCCAAAATCAGACAGAGTGTTGACACCAGAGAGGCTAAGACCGCATTGACTCAGTGCGGTATTCAGCCTCTCTGGTGTCAAGTCTGATTTTGGAAAAAAAAAAAAAAAAATCCAAAATCAGACAGAGTGTTGAGACCAGAGAGGCTAAGACCGCATTGACTCAGTGCGGTATTCAGCCTCTCTGGTGTCAAGTCTGATTTTGGAAAAAAAAAAAAAAATCCAAAATCAGACAGAGTGTTGACACCAGAGAGGCTAAGACCGCATTGACTCAGTGCGGTATTCAGCCTCTCTGGTGTCAAGTCTGATTTTGGAAAAAAAAAAAAAAAAAAATCCAAAATCAGACAGAGTGTTGAGACCAGAGAGGCTAAGACCGCATTGACTCAGTGCGGTATTAAGCTTCTCTGGTGTCAAGTCTGATTTTGGAAAAAAAAAAAAAAATCCAAAATCAGACAGAGTGTTGAGACCAGAGAGGCTAAGACCGCATTGACTCAGTGCGGTATTCAGCCTCTCTGGTGTCAAGTCTGATTTTGGAAAAAAAAAAAAAAATCCAAAATCAGACAGAGTGTTGACACCAGAGAGGCTAAGACCGCATTGACTCAGTGCGGTATTCAGCCTCTCTGGTGTCAAGTCTGATTTTGGAAAAAAAAAAAAAAATCCAAAATCAGACAGAGTGTTGACACCAGAGAGGCTAAGACCGCATTGACTCAGTGCGGTATTCAGCCTCTCTGGTGTCAAGTCTGATTTTGGAAAAAAAAAAAAAAAAAAATCCAAAATCAGACAGAGTGTTGAGACCAGAGAGGCTAAGACCGCATTGACTCAGTGCAGTATTAAGCTTCTCTGGTGTCAAGTCTGATTTTGGAAAAAAAAAAAAAAAATCCAAAATCAGACAGAGTGTTGAGACCAGAGAGGCTAAGACCGCATTGACTCAGTGCGGTATTCAGCCTCTCTGGTGTCAAGTCTGATTTTGGAAAAAAAAAAAAAAAAATCCAAAATCAGACAGAGTGTTGAGACCAGAGAGGCTAAGACCGCATTGACTCAGTGCGGTATTCAGCTTCTCTGGTGTCAAGTCTGATTTTGGAAGAAGAAAAAAAAAATCCAAAATCAGACAGAGTGTTGAGACCAGAGAGGCTAAGACCGCATTGACTCAGTGCGGTATTCAGCCTCTCTGGTGTCAAGTCTGATTTTGGAAAAAAAAAAAAAAATCCAAAATCAGACAGAGTGTTGACACCAGAGAGGCTAAGACCGCATTGACTCAGTGCGGTATTCAGCCTCTCTGGTGTCAAGTCTGATTTTGGAAAAAAAAAAAAAAAAATCCAAAATCAGACAGAGTGTTGAGACCAGAGAGGCTAAGACCGCATTGACTCAGTGCGGTATTCAGCCTCTCTGGTGTCAAGTCTGATTTTGGAAAAAAAAAAAAAAAATCCAAAATCAGACAGAGTGTTGACACCAGAGAGGCTAAGACCGCATTGACTCAGTGCGGTATTCAGCCTCTCTGGTGTCAAGTCTGATTTTGGAAAAAAAAAAAAAAAAAATCCAAAATCAGACAGAGTGTTGAGACCAGAGAGGCTAAGACCGCATTGACTCAGTGCGGTATTCAGCTTCTCTGGTGTCAAGTCTGATTTTGGAAAAAAAAAAAAAAAATCCAAAATCAGACAGAGTGTTGAGACCAGAGAGGCTAAGACCGCATTGACTCAGTGCGGTATTCAGCCTCTCTGGTGTCAAGTCTGATTTTGGAAAAAAAAAAAAAAATCCAAAATCAGACAGAGTGTTGACACCAGAGAGGCTAAGACCGCATTGACTCAGTGCGGTATTCAGCCTCTCTGGTGTCAAGTCTGATTTTGGAAAAAAAAAAAAAAAAATCCAAAATCAGACAGAGTGTTGAGACCAGAGAGGCTAAGACCGCATTGACTCAGTGCGGTATTCAGCCTCTCTGGTGTCAAGTCTGATTTTGGAAAAAAAAAAAAAAAAAATCCAAAATCAGACAGAGTGTTGAGACCAGAGAGGCTAAGACCGCATTGACTCAGTGCGGTATTCAGCTTCTCTGGTGTCAAGTCTGATTTTGGAAAAAAAAAAAAAAAATCCAAAATCAGACAGAGTGTTGAGACCAGAGAGGCTAAGACCGCATTGACTCAGTGCGGTATTCAGCCTCTCTGGTGTCAAGTCTGATTTTGGAAAAAAAAAAAAAAATCCAAAATCAGACAGAGTGTTGACACCAGAGAGGCTAAGACCGCATTGACTCAGTGCGGTATTCAGCCTCTCTGGTGTCAAGTCTGATTTTGGAAAAAAAAAAAAAAATCCAAAATCAGACAGAGTGTTGACACCAGAGAGGCTAAGACCGCATTGACTCAGTGCGGTATTCAGCCTCTCTGGTGTCAAGTCTGATTTTGGAAAAAAAAAAAAAAAAATCCAAAATCAGACAGAGTGTTGAGACCAGAGAGGCTAAGACTGCATTGACTCAGTGCAGTATTAAGCTTCTCTGGTGTCAAGTCTGATTTTGGAAAAAAAAAAAAAAA
Organism: Poromitra crassiceps; assembly: GCF_964638095.1. Lineage (NCBI taxonomy): Eukaryota > Metazoa > Chordata > Actinopteri > Beryciformes > Melamphaidae > Poromitra > Poromitra crassiceps. Next base: position 28,976 of record NW_028151061.1, on the reverse strand, counting down.
ATCCAAAATCAGAGTGTTGAGACCAGAGAGGCTAAGGCCGCATTGACTCAGTGCGGTATTCAGCTTCTCTGGTGTCAAGTCTGATTTTGGAAAAAAAAAAAAAAAAATCCAAAATCAGACAGAGTGTTGAGACCAGAGAGGCTAAGACCGCATTGACTCAGTGCGGTATTCAGCTTCTCTGGTGTCAAGTCTGATTTTGGAAGAAGAAAAAAAAAATCCAAAATCAGACAGAGTGTTGAGACCAGAGAGGCTAAGACCGCATTGACTCAGTGCGGTATTCAGCCTCTCTGGTGTCAAGTCTGATTTTGGAAAAAAAAAAAAAATCCAAAATCAGACAGAGTGTTGACACCAGAGAGGCTAAGACCGCATTGACTCAGTGCGGTATTCAGCCTCTCTGGTGTCAAGTCTGATTTTGGAAAAAAAAAAAAAAAAATCCAAAATCAGACAGAGTGTTGAGACCAGAGAGGCTAAGACCGCATTGACTCAGTGCGGTATTCAGCCTCTCTGGTGTCAAGTCTGATTTTGGAAAAAAAAAAAAAAAATCCAAAATCAGACAGAGTGTTGACACCAGAGAGGCTAAGACCGCATTGACTCAGTGCGGTATTCAGCCTCTCTGGTGTCAAGTCTGATTTTGGAAAAAAAAAAAAAAAAAAATCCAAAATCAGACAGAGTGTTGAGACCAGAGAGGCTAAGACCGCATTGACTCAGTGCAGTATTCAGCTTCTCTGGTGTCAAGTCTGATTTTGGAAAAAAAAAAAAAAAATCCAAAATCAGACAGAGTGTTGAGACCAGAGAGGCTAAGACCGCATTGACTCAGTGCGGTATTCAGCCTCTCTGGTGTCAAGTCTGATTTTGGGAAAAAAAAAAAAAAATCCAAAATCAGACAGAGTGTTGACACCAGAGAGGCTAAGACCGCATTGACTCAGTGCGGTATTCAGCCTCTCTGGTGTCAAGTCTGATTTTGGAAAAAAAAAAAAAAATCCAAAATCAGACAGAGTGTTGACACCAGAGAGGCTAAGACCGCATTGACTCAGTGCGGTATTCAGCCTCTCTGGTGTCAAGTCTGATTTTGGAAAAAAAAAAAAAAAAAAATCCAAAATCAGACAGAGTGTTGAGACCAGAGAGGCTAAGACCGCATTGACTCAGTGCAGTATTAAGCTTCTCTGGTGTCAAGTCTGATTTTTGAAAAAAAAAAAAAAAATCCAAAATCAGAGTGTTGAGACCAGAGAGGGTAAGACCGCATTGACTCAGTGCGGTATTCAGCTTCTCTGGTGTCAAGTCTGATTTTGGAAAAAAAAAAAAAAAATCCAAAATCAGACAGAGTGTTGAGACCAGAGAGGCTAAGACCGCATTGACTCAGTGCGGTATTCAGCTTCTCTGGTGTCAAGTCTGATTTTGGAAGAAGAAAAAAAAAATCCAAAATCAGACAGAGTGTTGAGACCAGAGAGGCTAAGACCGCATTGACTCAGTGCGGTATTCAGCCTCTCTGGTGTCAAGTCTGATTTTGGGAAAAAAAAAAAAATCCAAAATCAGACAGAGTGTTGACACCAGAGAGGCTAAGACCGCATTGACTCAGTGCGGTATTCAGCCTCTCTGGTGTCAAGTCTGATTTTGGAAAAAAAAAAAAAAAAATCCAAAATCAGACAGAGTGTTGAGACCAGAGAGGCTAAGACCGCATTGACTCAGTGCGGTATTCAGCCTCTCTGGTGTCAAGTCTGATTTTGGAAAAAAAAAAAAAAAATCCAAAATCAGACAGAGTGTTGACACCAGAGAGGCTAAGACCGCATTGACTCAGTGCGGTATTCAGCCTCTCTGGTGTCAAGTCTGATTTTGGAAAAAAAAAAAAAAAAAAAATCCAAAATCAGACAGAGTGTTGAGACCAGAGAGGCTAAGACCGCATTGACTCAGTGCGGTATTAAGCTTCTCTGGTGTCAAGTCTGATTTTGGAAAAAAAAAAAAAAAATCCAAAATCAGACAGAGTGTTGAGACCAGAGAGGCTAAGACCGCATTGACTCAGTGCGGTATTCAGCCTCTCTGGTGTCAAGTCTGATTTTGGAAAAAAAAAAAAAAATCCAAAATCAGACAGAGTGTTGACACCAGAGAGGCTAAGACCGCATTGACTCAGTGCGGTATTCAGCCTCTCTGGTGTCAAGTCTGATTTTGGAAAAAAAAAAAAAAATCCAAAATCAGACAGAGTGTTGACACCAGAGAGGCTAAGACCGCATTGACTCAGTGCGGTATTCAGCCTCTCTGGTGTCAAGTCTGATTTTGGAAAAAAAAAAAAAAAAAAATCCAAAATCAGACAGAGTGTTGAGACCAGAGAGGCTAAGACCGCATTGACTCAGTGCAGTATTAAGCTTCTCTGGTGTCAAGTCTGATTTTGGAAAAAAAAAAAAAAAATCCAAAATCAGACAGAGTGTTGAGACCAGAGAGGCTAAGACCGCATTGACTCAGTGCGGTATTCAGCCTCTCTGGTGTCAAGTCTGATTTTTGAAAAAAAAAAAAAAAAATCCAAAATCAGACAGAGTGTTGAGACCAGAGAGGCTAAGACCGCATTGACTCAGTGCGGTATTCAGCTTCTCTGGTGTCAAGTCTGATTTTGGAAGAAGAAAAAAAAAATCCAAAATCAGACAGAGTGTTGAGACCAGAGAGCCTAAGACCGCATTGACTCAGTGCGGTATTCAGCCTCTCTGGTGTCAAGTCTGATTTTGGAAAAAAAAAAAAAAAATCCAAAATCAGACAGAGTGTTGAGACCAGAGAGGCTAAGACCGCATTGACTCAGTGCGGTATTCAGCCTCTCTGGTGTCAAGTCTGATTTTGGAAAAAAAAAAAAAAAATCCAAAATCAGACAGAGTGTTGACACCAGAGAGGCTAAGACCGCATTGACTCAGTGCGGTATTCAGCCTCTCTGGTGTCAAGTCTGATTTTGGAAAAAAAAAAAAAAAAAAAATCCAAAATCAGACAGAGTGTTGAGACCAGAGAGGCTAAGACCGCATTGACTCAGTGCGGTATTCAGCTTCTCTGGTGTCAAGTCTGATTTTGGAAAAAAAAAAAAAAAATCCAAAATCAGACAGAGTGTTGAGACCAGAGAGGCTAAGACCGCATTGACTCAGTGCGGTATTCAGCCTCTCTGGTGTCAAGTCTGATTTTGGAAAAAAAAAAAAAAATCCAAAATCAGACAGAGTGTTGACACCAGAGAGGCTAAGACCGCATTGACTCAGTGCGGTATTCAGCCTCTCTGGTGTCAAGTCTGATTTTGGAAAAAAAAAAAAAAATCCAAAATCAGACAGAGTGTTGACACCAGAGAGGCTAAGACCGCATTGACTCAGTGCGGTATTCAGCCTCTCTGGTGTCAAGTCTGATTTTGGAAAAAAAAAAAAAAAAAATCCAAAATCAGACAGAGTGTTGAGACCAGAGAGGCTAAGACCGCATTGACTCAGTGCAGTATTAAGCTTCTCTGGTGTCAAGTCTGATTTTGGAAAAAAAAAAAAAAAATCCAAAATCAGACAGAGTGTTGAGACCAGAGAGGCTAAGACCGCATTGACTCAGTGCGGTATTCAGCCTCTCTGGTGTCAAGTCTGATTTTGGAAAAAAAAAAAAAAAAATCCAAAATCAGACAGAGTGTTGACACCAGAGAGGCTAAGACCGCATTGACTCAGTGCGGTATTCAGCCTCTCTGGTGTCAAGTCTGATTTTGGAAAAAAAAAAAAAAATCCAAAATCAGACAGAGTGTTGACACCAGAGAGGCTAAGACCGCATTGACTCAGTGCGGTATTCAGCCTCTCTGGTGTCAAGTCTGATTTTGGAAAAAAAAAAAAAAAAAAAATCCAAAATCAGACAGAGTGTTGAGACCAGAGAGGCTAAGACCGCATTGACTCAGTGCAGTATTAAGCTTCTCTGGTGTCAAGTCTGATTTTGGAAAAAAAAAAAAAAAATCCAAAATCAGACAGAGTGTTGAGACCAGAGAGGCTAAGACCGCATTGACTCAGTGCGGTATTCAGCCTCTCTGGTGTCAAGTCTGATTTTGGAAAAAAAAAAAAAAAAATCCAAAATCAGACAGAGTGTTGACACCAGAGAGGCTAAGACCGCATTGACCCAGTGCGGTATTCAGCCTCTCTGGTGTCAAGTCTGATTTTGGAAAAAAAAAAAAAAATCCAAAATCAGACAGAGTGTTGACACCAGAGAGGCTAAGACCGCATTGACTCAGTGCGATATTCAGCCTCTCTGGTGTCAAGTCTGATTTTGGAAAAAAAAAAAAAAAATCCAAAATCAGACAGAGTGTTGACACCAGAGAGGCTAAGACCGCATTGACTCAGTGCGGTATTCAGCCTCTCTGGTGTCAAGTCTGATTTTGGAAAAAAAAAAAAAAAAATCCAAAATCAGACAGAGTGTTGACACCAGAGAGGCTAAGACTGCATTGACTCAGTGCGGTATTCAGCCTCTCTGGTGTCAAGTCTGATTTTGGAAAAAAAAAAAAAAAAATCCAAAATCAGACAGAGTGTTGACACCAGAGAGGCTAAGACCGCATTGACTCAGTGCGGTATTCAGCCTCTCTGGTGTCAAGTCTGATTTTGGAAAAAAAAAAAAAAAAATCCAAAATCAGACAGAGTGTTGACACCAGAGAGGCTAAGACCGCATTGCCTCAGTGCGGTATTCAGCCTCTCTGGTGTCAAGTCTGATTTTGGAAAAAAAAAAAAAAAAAATCCAAAATCAGACAGAGTGTTGAGACCAGAGAGGCTAAGACCGCATTGACTAAGTGCGGTATTCAGCCTCTCTGGTGTCAAGTCTGATTTTGGAAAAAAAAAAAAAAAAATCCAAAATCAGACAGAGTGTTGAGACCAGAGAGGCTAAGACCGCATTGACTCAGTGCAGTATTCAGCCTCTCTGGTGTCAAGTCTGATTTTGGGAAAAAAAAAAAAAAAATCCAAAATCAGACAGAGTGTTGACACCAGAGAGGCTAAGACCGCATTGACTCAGTGCGATATTCAGCCTCTCTGGTGTCAAGTCTGATTTTGGAAAAAAAAAAAAAAAATCCAAAATCAGACAGAGTGTTGACACCAGAGAGGCTAAGACCGCATTGACTCAGTGCGGTATTCAGCCTCTCTGGTGTCAAGTCTGATTTTGGAAAAAAAAAAAAAAAAAATCCAAAATCAGACAGAGTGTTGAGACCAGAGAGGCTAAGACCGCATTTACTCAGTGCGGTATTCAGCCTCTCTGGTGTCAAGTCTGATTTTTGTAAAAAAAAAAAAAAAATCCAAAATCAGACAGAGTGTTGACACCAGAGAGGCTAAGACCGCATTGACTCAGTGCGGTATTCAGCCTCTCTGGTGTCAAGTCTGATTTTGGAAAAAAAAAAAAAAAATCCAAAATCAGACAGAGTGTTGACACCAGAGAGGCTAAGACCGCATTGACTCAGTGCGGTATTCAGCCTCTCTGGTGTCAAGTCTGATTTTTCGAAAAAAAAAAAAAAAAATCCAAAATCAGACAGAGTGTTGACACCAGAGAGGCTAAGACTGCATTGACTCAGTGCGGTATTCAGCCTCTCTGGTGTCAAGTCTGATTTTGGAAAAAAAAAAAAAAAATCCAAAATCAGACAGAGTGTTGACACCAGAGAGGCTAAGACCGCATTGACTCAGTGCGGTATTCAGCCTCTCTGGTGTCAAGACTGATTTTGGAAAAAAAAAAAAAAAATCCAAAATCAGACAGAGTGTTGACACCAGAGAGGCTAAGACTGCATTGATTGATTGATTGATTGACTTTATTTGGTGATAAAAACAGGACATAAGACAACATATCACCGAGGATAAAAACACAATAAAGCCCGAAGGCTTATTTCCATTGTGGTCCCCATGGAAACAAGACAGACAACGTAAATACGTGTAACAAAGAAGTGCAAGTGGGAACATAATTTAAAACTAATACAACTCCATTAAAAGATAAATTACTAACTCAGTTTATAATTTACCAAAATAAAAAAATAAAAACTAGAACTAAACATATCAATCAATAAAATAAAAGACCAGCTATATCATAAATAAATAACCAATTCAAGAACTAAAAAAGACAGGATAAAACGGTTTAAAGTGCGGATGTTTGTAACCATTTTTTTAAGCCTTTCTTAAAAGTGCAGATAGACTCACTCAGTTTCAAGCACGAAGGTAACATGTTCCATTGAGTCGCTGCATTATATTTGAACGAGTTCCTCCCCATCAGGGTCCTAAATCTGATATGGATGAAATCAGTAGAACTGCCTCTCGTAGAATACTGGTGACGCTCACTCACACAAGAAAAGTAGCTTTTAAGATACTTAGGAACAAAATTCTTAACAATCTTAAAAGTGAACAGCAGCTTGATGTATAAAGTGCGCTTCTCAACTGTCAGCCAATTAAGACTGTCAAAGTGAACTTGGTCCAGGTGGGTACGTGGATGGACTTTAAGAATGACTCGAATCAACTTGTTTTGAGCCGTTTGTAATTTGTTTTTGAGTTTCTGAGAGAGACCAGTATACCAGCAGATGGCAGCATAGTCAAAATGACTCTGAACAAGTGCAGAAGCCAGAGAGTGAAGGACTGGACTGGTGAGAAAGGCAGCTTTCCTGGCCAGAAACCTGACATGCATGTTAATTTTGCCAAGGACTTTCAGAGCCATATACTCACCTGATAGGTATTTGTCTAAAATGCAGCCAAGGTAGCTTACCTTATCCTTGGCATCAATTTGAATGTCACCAATCTTGATGACGAGACCGGGCGATTTAGACAGTTTAATTTTAGAGCCGAATACAATGGCCTCTGTCTTACCTAAGTGAAGAGACAATCTGTTGTCGGACAGCCAGTCACAAACACTCTCTAGCTCTGCACTTAAAGCTTTCTCCACAGCAGATTTCTCCTGGTGCGACACCATTAAAACAGAGTCATCAGCATAAAGAAACAAATTACAGGCAGGTGAGGTCGCCGCTCTAAAATCATTAATATATAAAAGAAAAAGCAGGGGTCCGAGGATACTCCCCTGCGGCACCCCCCACCCCATTTCTTGAACTTCAGAAAGCGTTCCGTTAACATCCACCCTTTGAAGACGGTGGGTAAGATATGATTCGATCCAACGTAGTGCTAAAACACTAAAACCCATTGCTCTGAGTTTCAGACTTGACACCAGAGAGGCTGAATACCGCACTGAGTCATTGACTCAGTGCAGTATTCAGCCTCTCTGGTGTCAAGTCTGATTTTGGAAAAAAAAAAAATCCAAAATCAGACAGAGTGTTGACACCAGAGAGGCTAAGACTGCATTGACTCAGTGCGGTATTCAGCCTCTCTGGTGTCAAGTCTGATTTTGGAAAAAAAAAAAAAAAAATCCAAAATCAGACAGAGTGTTGACACCAGAGAGGCTAAGACCGCATTGACTCAGTGCGGTATTCAGCCTCTCTGGTGTCAAGTCTGATTTTGGAAAAAAAAAAAAAAAAAATCCAAAATCAGACAGAGTGTTGACACCAGAGAGGCTAAGACCGCATTGACTCAGTGCGGTATTCAGCCTCTCTGGTGTCAAGTCTGATTTTGGAAAAAAAAAAAAAAAAAAATCCAAAATCAGACAGAGTGTTGAGACCAGAGAGGCTAAGACCGCATTGACTAAGTGCGGTATTCAGCCTCTCTGGTGTCAAGTCTGATTTTGGAAAAAAAAATAAAAAAAAATCCAAAATCAGACAGAGTGTTGACACCAGAGAGGCTAAGACCGCATTGACTCAGTGCGGTATTCAGCCTCTCTGGTGTCAAGTCTGATTTTGGAAAAAAAATGAAAAAAAATCCAAAATCAGACAGATTGTTGAGACCAGAGAGGCTAAGACCGCATTGACTCAGTGCGGTATTCAGCCTCTCTGGTGTCAAGTCTGATTTTGGAAAACAAAAAAAAAAAAATCCAAAATCAGACAGAGTGTTGAGACCAGAGAGGCTAAGACCGCATTGACTCAGTGCGGTATTCAGCTTCTCTGGTGTCAAGTCTGATTTTGGAAGAAAAAAAAAAATCCAAAATCAGACAGAGTGTTGAGACCAGAGAGGCTAAGACCGCATTGACTCAGTGCGGTATTCAGCCTCTCTGGTGTCAAGTCTGATTTTGGAAAAAAAAAAAAAATCCAAAATCAGACAGAGTGTTGACACCAGAGAGGCTAAGACCGCATTGACTCAGTGCGGTATTCAGCCTCTCTGGTGTCAAGTCTGATTTTGGAAAAAAAAAAAAAAAAATCCAAAATCAGACAGAGTGTTGAGACCAGAGAGGCTAAGACCGCATTGACTCAGTGCGGTATTCAGCCTCTCTGGTGTCAAGTCTGATTTTGGAAAAAAAAAAAAAAAAATCCAAAATCAGACAGAGTGTTGACACCAGAGAGGCTAAGACCGCATTGACTCAGTGCGGTATTCAGCCTCTCTGGTGTCAAGTCTGATTTTGGAAAAAAAAAAAAAAAAAATCCAAAATCAGACAGAGTGTTGAGACCAGAGAGGCTAAGACCGCATTGACTCAGTGCGGTATTCAGCTTCTCTGGTGTCAAGTCTGATTTTGGAAAAAAAAAAAAAAAATCCAAAATCAGACAGAGTGTTGAGACCAGAGAGGCTAAGACCGCATTGACTCAGTGCGGTATTCAGCCTCTCTGGTGTCAAGTCTGATTTTGGAAAAAAAAAAAAAAATCCAAAATCAGACAGAGTGTTGACACCAGAGAGGCTAAGACCGCATTGACTCAGTGCGGTATTCAGCCTCTCTGGTGTCAAGTCTGATTTTGGAAAAAAAAAAAAAAAAATCCAAAATCAGACAGAGTGTTGAGACCAGAGAGGCTAAGACCACATTGACTCAGTGCGGTATTCAGCTTCTCTGGTGTCAAGTCTGATTTTGGAAAAAAAAAAAAAAAAATCCAAAATCAGACAGAGTGTTGAGACCAGAGAGGCTAAGACCGCATTGACTCAGTGCGGTATTCAGCCTCTCTGGTGTCAAGTCTGATTTTGGAAAAAAAAAAAAAAATCCAAAATCAGACAGAGTGTTGACACCAGAGAGGCTAAGACCGCATTGACTCAGTGCGGTATTCAGCTTCTCTGGTGTCAAGTCTGATTTTGGAAAAAAAAAAAAAAAATCCAAAATCAGACAGAGTGTTGAGACCAGAGAGGCTAAGACCGCATTGACTCAGTGCGGTATTCAGCCTCTCTGGTGTCAAGTCTGATTTTGGAAAAAAAAAAAAAAAAAATCCAAAATCAGACAGAGTGTTGAGACCAGAGAGGCTAAGACCGCATTGACTCAGTGCGGTATTCAGCTTCTCTGGTGTCAAGTCTGATTTTGGAAGAAGAAAAAAAAAATCCAAAATCAGACAGAGTGTTGAGACCAGAGAGGCTAAGACCGCATTGACTCAGTGCGGTATTCAGCCTCTCTGGTGTCAAGTCTGATTTTGGAAAAAAAAAAAAAAATCCAAAATCAGACAGAGTGTTGAGACCAGAGAGGCTAAGACCGCATTGACTCAGTGCGGTATTCAGCCTCTCTGGTGTCAAGTCTGATTTTGGAAAAAAAAAAAAAAAATCCAAAATCAGACAGAGTGTTGACACCAGAGAGGCTAAGACCGCATTGACTCAGTGCGGTATTCAGCCTCTCTGGTGTCAAGTCTGATTTTGGAAAAAAAAAAAAAAAAAAAAATCCAAAATCAGACAGAGTGTTGAGACCAGAGAGGCTAAGACCGCATTGACTCAGTGCGGTATTCAGCTTCTCTGGTCTCAAGTCTGATTTTGGAAAAAAAAAAAAAAAATCCAAAATCAGACAGAGTGTTGAGACCAGAGAGGCTAAGACCGCATTGACTCAGTGCGGTATTCAGCCTCTCTGGTGTCAAGTCTGATTTTGGAAAAAAAAAAAAAAATCCAAAATCAGACAGAGTGTTGACACCAGAGAGGCTAAGACCGCATTGACTCAGTGCGGTATTCAGCCTCTCTGGTGTCAAGTCTGATTTTGGAAAAAAAAAAAAAAATCCAAAATCAGACAGAGTGTTGAGACCAGAGAGGCTAAGACCGCATTGACTCAGTGCGGTATTCAGCCTCTCTGGTGTCAAGTCTGATTTTGGAAAAAAAAAAAAAAAAAATCCAAAATCAGACAGAGTGTTGAGACCAGAGAGGCTAAGACCGCATTGACTCAGTGCAGTATTAAGCTTCTCTGGTGTCAAGTCTGATTTTGGAAAAAAAAAAAAAAAATCCAAAATCAGACAGAGTGTTGAGACCAGAGAGGCTAAGACCGCATTGACTCAGTGCCGTATTCAGCCTCTCTGGTGTCAAGTCTGATTTTGGAAAAAAAAAAAAAAAATCCAAAATCAGACAGAGTGTTGACACCAGAGAGGCTAAGACCGCATTGACTCAGTGCGGTATTCAGCCTCTCTGGTGTCAAGTCTGATTTTGGAAAAAAAAAAAAAAAATCCAAAATCAGACAGAGTGTTGACACCAGAGAGGCTAAGACCGCATTGACTCAGTGCGGTATTCAGCCTCTCTGGTGTCAAGTCTGATTTTGGAAAAAAAAAAAAAAAAAAAATCCAAAATCAGACAGAGTGTTGAGACCAGAGAGGCTAAGACCGCATTGACTCAGTGCGGTATTCAGCTTCTCTGGTCTCAAGTCTGATTTTGGAAAAAAAAAAAAAAAATCCAAAATCAGACAGAGTGTTGAGACCAGAGAGGCTAAGACCGCATTGACTCAGTGCGGTATTCAGCCTCTCTGGTGTCAAGTCTGATTTTGGAAAAAAAAAAAAAAATCCAAAATCAGACAGAGTGTTGACACCAGAGAGGCTAAGACCGCATTGACTCAGTGCGGTATTCAGCCTCTCTGGTGTCAAGTCTGATTTTGGAAAAAAAAAAAAAAATCCAAAATCAGACAGAGTGTTGAGACCAGAGAGGCTAAGACCGCATTGACTCAGTGCGGTATTCAGCCTCTCTGGTGTCAAGTCTGATTTTGGAAAAAAAAAAAAAAAAAATCCAAAATCAGACAGAGTGTTGAGACCAGAGAGGCTAAGACCGCATTGACTCAGTGCAGTATTAAGCTTCTCTGGTGTCAAGTCTGATTTTGGAAAAAAAAAAAAAAAATCCAAAATCAGACAGAGTGTTGAGACCAGAGAGGCTAAGACCGCATTGACTCAGTGCCGTATTCAGCCTCTCTGGTGTCAAGTCTGATTTTGGAAAAAAAAAAAAAAAATCCAAAATCAGACAGAGTGTTGACACCAGAGAGGCTAAGACCGCATTGACTCAGTGCGGTATTCAGCCTCTCTGGTGTCAAGTCTGATTTTGGAAAAAAAAAAAAAAAATCCAAAATCAGACAGAGTGTTGACACCAGAGAGGCTAAGACCGCATTGACTCAGTGCGATATTCAGCCTCTCTGGTGTCAAGTCTGATTTTGGAAAAAAAAAAAAAAAATCCAAAATCAGACAGAGTGTTGACACCAGAGAGGCTAAGACCGCATTGACTCAGTGCGGTATTCAGCCTCTCTGGTGTCAAGTCTGATTTTGGAAAAAAAAAAAAAAATCCAAAATCAGACAGAGTGTTGACACCAGAGAGGCTAAGACCGCATTGACTCAGTGCGGTATTCAGCCTCTCTGGTGTCAAGTCTGATTTTGGAAAAAAAAAAAAAAAATCCAAAATCAGACAGAGTGTTGACACCAGAGAGGCTAAGACTGCATTGACTCAGTGCGGTATTCAGCCTCTCTGGTGTCAAGTCTGATTTTGGAAAAAAAAAAAAAAAAATCCAAAATCAGACAGAGTGTTGACACCAGAGAGGCTAAGACCGCATTGACTCAGTGCGGTATTCAGCCTCTCTGGTGTCAAGTCTGATTTTGGAAAAAAAAAAAAAAAAATCCAAAATCAGACAGAGTGTTGACACCAGAGAGGCTAAGACCGCATTGACTCAGTGAGGTATTCAGCCTCTCTGGTGTCAAGTCTGATTTTGGAAAAAAAAAAAAAAAAATCCAAAATCAGACAGAGTGTTGAGACCAGAGAGGCTAAGACCGCATTGACTCAGTGCAGTATTCAGCCTCTCTGGTGTCAAGTCTGATTTTGGAAAAAAAAAAAAAAAATCCAAAATCAGACAGAGTGTTGACACCAGAGAGGCTAAGACCGCATTGACTCAGTGCGGTATTCAGCCTCTCTGGTGTCAAGTCTGATTTTGGAAAAAAAAAAAAAAAATCCAAAATCAGACAGAGTGTTGACACCAGAGAGGCTAAGACTGCATTGACTCAGTGCGGTATTCAGCCTCTCTGGTGTCAAGTCTGATTTTGGAAAAAAAAAAAAAAAATCCAAAATCAGACAGAGTGTTGACACCAGAGAGGCTAAGACCGCATTGACTCAGTGCGGTATTCAGCCTCTCTGGTGTCAAGTCTGATTTTGGAAAAAAAAAAAAAAAAATCCAAAATCAGACAGAGTGTTGACACCAGAGAGGCTAAGACCGCATTGACTCAGTGAGGTATTCAGCCTCTCTGGTGTCAAGTCTGATTTTGGAAAAAAAAAAAAAAAAATCCAAAATCAGACAGAGTGTTGAGACCAGAGAGGCTAAGACCGCATTGACTCAGTGCAGTATTCAGCCTCTCTGGTGTCAAGTCTGATTTTGGAAAAAAAAAAAAAAAATCCAAAATCAGACAGAGTGTTGACACCAGAGAGGCTAAGACCGCATTGACTCAGTGCGGTATTCAGCCTCTCTGGTGTCAAGTCTGATTTTGGAAAAAAAAAAAAAAAAAATCCAAAATCAGACAGAGTGTTGACACCAGAGAGGCTAAGACCGCATTGACTCAGTGCGGTATTCAGCCTCTCTGGTGTCAAGTCTGATTTTGGAAAAAAAAAAAAAAAAAATCCAAAATCAGACAGAGTGTTGAGACCAGAGAGGCTAAGACCGCATTGACTAAGTGCGGTATTCAGCCTCTCTGGTGTCAAGTCTGATTTTGGAAAAAAATAAAATAAAATCCAAAATCAGACAGAGTGTTGACACCAGAGAGGCTAAGACTGCATTGACTCAGTGCGGTATTCAGCCTCTCTGGTGTCAAGTCTGATTTTGGAAAAAAAAATAAATAAATCCAAAATCAGACAGAGTGTTGAGACCAGAGAGGCTAAGACCGCATTGACTCAGTGCAGTATTCAGCCTCTCTGGTGTCAAGTCTGATTTTGGAGAAAAAGAAAAAAAAAATCCAAAATCAGACAGAGTGTTGACACCAGAGAGGCTAAGACCGCATTGACTCAGTGCGGTATTCAGCCTCTCTGGTGTCAAGTCTGATTTTGGAAAAAAAAAAAAAAATCCAAAATCAGACAGAGTGTTGACACCAGAGAGGCTAAGACCGCATTGACTCAGTGCGGTATTCAGCCTCTCTGGTGTCAAGTCTGATTTTGGAAAAAAAAAAAAAAAAATCCAAAATCAGACAGAGTGTTGACACCAGAGAGGCTAAGACCGCATTGACTCAGTGCGATATTCAGCCTCTCTGGTGTCAAGTCTGATTTTGGAAAAAAAAAAAAAAAATCCAAAATCAGACAGAGTGTTGACACCAGAGAGGCTAAGACCGCATTGACTCAGTGCGGTATTCAGCCTCTCTGGTGTCAAGTCTGATTTTGGAAAAAAAAAAAAAAATCCAAAATCAGACAGAGTGTTGACACCAGAGAGGCTAAGACCGCATTGACTCAGTGCGGTATTCAGCCTCTCTGGTGTCAAGTCTGATTTTGGAAAAAAAAAAAAAAAATCCAAAATCAGACAGAGTGTTGACACCAGAGAGGCTAAGACTGCATTGACTCAGTGCGGTATTCAGCCTCTCTGGTGTCAAGTCTGATTTTGGAAAAAAAAAAAAAAAAATCCAAAATCAGACAGAGTGTTGACACCAGAGAGGCTAAGACCGCATTGACTCAGTGCGGTATTCAGCCTCTCTGGTGTCAAGTCTGATTTTGGAAAAAAAAAAAAAAAAATCCAAAATCAGACAGAGTGTTGACACCAGAGAGGCTAAGACCGCATTGACTCAGTGAGGTATTCAGCCTCTCTGGTGTCAAGTCTGATTTTGGAAAAAAAAAAAAAAAAATCCAAAATCAGACAGAGTGTTGAGACCAGAGAGGCTAAGACCGCATTGACTCAGTGCAGTATTCAGCCTCTCTGGTGTCAAGTCTGATTTTGGAAAAAAAAAAAAAAATCCAAAATCAGACAGAGTGTTGACACCAGAGAGGCTAAGACCGCATTGACTCAGTGCGGTATTCAGCCTCTCTGGTGTCAAGTCTGATTTTGGAAAAAAAAAAAAAAAAATCCAAAATCAGACAGAGTGTTGAGACCAGAGAGGCTAAGACCGCATTGACTCAGTGCGGTACTCAGCCTCTCTGGTGTCAAGTCTGATTTTGGAAAAAAAAAAAAAAAAATCCAAAATCAGACAGAGTGTTGACACCAGAGAGGCTAAGACCGCATTGACTCAGTGCGGTATTCAGCCTCTCTGGTGTCAAGTCTGATTTTGGAAAAAAAAAAAAAAGAAAAATCCAAAATCAGACAGAGTGTTGAGACCAGAGAGGCTAAGACCGCATTGACTCAGTGCGGTATTCAGCTTCTCTGGTGTCAAGTCTGATTTTGGAAAAAAAAAAAAAAAATCCAAAATCAGACAGAGTGTTGAGACCAGAGAGGCTAAGACCGCATTGACTCAGTGCGGTATTCAGCCTCTCTGGTGTCAAGTCTGATTTTGGAAAAAAAAAAAAAAATCCAAAATCAGACAGAGTGTTGACACCAGAGAGGCTAAGACCGCATTGACTCAGTGCGGTATTCAGCCTCTCTGGTGTCAAGTCTGATTTTGGAAAAAAAAAAAAAAAATCCAAAATCAGACAGAGTGTTGACACCAGAGAGGCTAAGACCGCATTGACTCAGTGCGGTATTCAGCCTCTCTGGTGTCAAGTCTGATTTTGGAAAAAAAAAAAAAAAATCCAAAATCAGACAGAGTGTTGAGACCAGAGAGGCTAAGACCGCATTGACTCAGTGCGGTATTCAGCCTCTCTGGTGTCAAGTCTGATTTTGGAAAAAAAAAAAAAAAAAATCCAAAATCAGACAGAGTGTTGAGACCAGAGAGGCTAAGACCGCATTGACTCAGTGCGGTATTCAGCTTCTCTGGTGTCAAGTCTGATTTTGGAAGAAGAAAAAAAAAATCCAAAATCAGACAGAGTGTTGAGACCAGAGAGGCTAAGACCGCATTGACTCAGTGCGGTATTCAGCCTCTCTGGTGTCAAGTCTGATTTTGGAAAAAAAAAAAAAAATCCAAAATCAGACAGAGTGTTGACACCAGAGAGGCTAAGACCGCATTGACTCAGTGCGGTATTCAGCCTCTCTGGTGTCAAGTCTGATTTTGGAAAAAAAAAAAAAAAAATCCAAAATCAGACAGAGTGTTGAGACCAGAGAGGCTAAGACCGCATTGACTCAGTGCGGTATTCAGCCTCTCTGGTGTCAAGTCTGATTTTGGAAAAAAAAAAAAAAAATCCAAAATCAGACAGAGTGTTGACACCAGAGAGGCTAAGACCGCATTGACTCAGTGCGGTATTCAGCCTCTCTGGTGTCAAGTCTGATTTTGGAAAAAAAAAAAAAAAAAAATCCAAAATCAGACAGAGTGTTGAGACCAGAGAGGCTAAGACCGCATTGACTCAGTGCGGTATTCAGCTTCTCTGGTGTCAAGTCTGATTTTGGAAAAAAAAAAAAAAAATCCAAAATCAGACAGAGTGTTGAGACCAGAGAGGCTAAGACCGCATTGACTCAGTGCGGTATTCAGCCTATCTGGTGTCAAGTCTGATTTTGGAAAAAAAAAAAAAAATCCAAAATCAGACAGAGTGTTGACACCAGAGAGGCTAAGACCGCATTGACTCAGTGCGGTATTCAGCCTCTCTGGTGTCAAGTCTGATTTTGGAAAAAAAAAAAAAAATCCAAAATCAGACAGAGTGTTGAGACCAGAGAGGCTAAGACCGCATTGACTCAGTGCGGTATTCAGCCTCTCTGGTGTCAAGTCTGATTTTGGAAAAAAAAAAAAAAAAAATCCAAAATCAGACAGAGTGTTGAGACCAGAGAGGCTAAGACCGCATTGACTCAGTGCAGTATTAAGCTTCTCTGGTGTCAAGTCTGATTTTGGAAAAAAAAAAAAAAAATCCAAAATCAGACAGAGTGTTGAGACCAGAGAGGCTAAGACCGCATTGACTCAGTGCGGTATTCAGCCTCTCTGGTGTCAAGTCTGATTTTGGAAAAAAAAAAAAAAAATCCAAAATCAGACAGAGTGTTGACACCAGAGAGGCTAAGACCGCATTGACTCAGTGCGGTATTCAGCCTCTCTGGTGTCAAGTCTGATTTTGGAAAAAAAAAAAAAAAATCCAAAATCAGACAGAGTGTTGACACCAGAGAGGCTAAGACCGCATTGACTCAGTGCGATATTCAGCCTCTCTGGTGTCAAGTCTGATTTTGGAAAAAAAAAAAAAAAATCCAAAATCAGACAGAGTGTTGACACCAGAGAGGCTAAGACCGCATTGACTCAGTGCGGTATTCAGCCTCTCTGGTGTCAAGTCTGATTTTGGAAAAAAAAAAAAAAATCCAAAATCAGACAGAGTGTTGACACCAGAGAGGCTAAGACCGCATTGACTCAGTGCGATATTCAGCCTCTCTGGTGTCAAGTCTGATTTTGGAAAAAAAAAAAAAAAATCCAAAATCAGACAGAGTGTTGACACCAGAGAGGCTAAGACCGCATTGACTCAGTGCGGTATTCAGCCTCTCTGGTGTCAAGTCTGATTTTGGAAAAAAAAAAAAAAAATCCAAAATCAGACAGAGTGTTGACACCAGAGAGGCTAAGACTGCATTGACTCAGTGCGGTATTCAGCCTCTCTGGTGTCAAGTCTGATTTTGGAAAAAAAAAAAAAAAAATCCAAAATCAGACAGAGTGTTGACACCAGAGAGGCTAAGACCGCATTGACTCAGTGCGGTATTCAGCCTCTCTGGTGTCAAGTCTGATTTTGGAAAAAAAAAAAAAAAAATCCAAAATCAGACAGAGTGTTGACACCAGAGAGGCTAAGACCGCATTGACTCAGTGAGGTATTCAGCCTCTCTGGTGTCAAGTCTGATTTTGGAAAAAAAAAAAAAAAAATCCAAAATCAGACAGAGTGTTGAGACCAGAGAGGCTAAGACCGCATTGACTCAGTGCAGTATTCAGCCTCTCTGGTGTCAAGTCTGATTTTGGAAAAAAAAAAAAAAAATCCAAAATCAGACAGAGTGTTGACACCAGAGAGGCTAAGACCGCATTGACTCAGTGCGGTATTCAGCCTCTCTGGTGTCAAGTCTGATTTTGGAAAAAAAAAAAAAAAAATCCAAAATCAGACAGAGTGTTGACACCAGAGAGGCTAAGACCGCATTGACTCAGTGCGGTATTCAGCCTCTCTGGTGTCAAGTCTGATTTTGGAAAAAAAAAAAAAAAAAATCCAAAATCAGACAGAGTGTTGAGACCAGAGAGGCTAAGACCGCATTGACTAAGTGCGGTATTCAGCCTCTCTGGTGTCAAGTCTGATTTTGGAAAAAAAAAAAAAAAAATCCAAAATCAGACAGAGTGTTGACACCAGAGAGGCTAAGACCGCATTGACTCAGTGCGGTATTCAGCCTCTCTGGTGTCAAGTCTGATTTTGGAAAAAAAAAAAAAAAAATCCAAAATCAGACAGAGTGTTGAGACCAGAGAGGCTAAGACCGCATTGACTCAGTGCAGTATTCAGCCTCTCTGGTGTCAAGTCTGATTTTGGAGAAAAAGAAAAAAAAAATCCAAAATCAGACAGAGTGTTGACACCAGAGAGGCTAAGACCGCATTGACTCAGTGCGGTATTCAGCCTCTCTGGTGTCAAGTCTGATTTTGGAAAAAAAAAAAAAAATCCAAAATCAGACAGAGTGTTGACACCAGAGAGGCTAAGACCGCATTGACTCAGTGCGGTATTCAGCCTCTCTGGTGTCAAGTCTGATTTTGGAAAAAAAAAAAAAAAATCCAAAATCAGTCAGAGTGTTGACACCAGAGAGGCTAAGACCGCATTGACTCAGTGCGGTATTCAGCCTCTCTGGTGTCAAGTCTGATTTTGGAAAAAAAAAAAAAAATCCAAAATCAGACAGAGTGTTGACACCAGAGAGGCTAAGACCGCATTGACTCAGTGCAGTATTCAGCCTCTCTGGTGTCAAGTCTGATTTTGGAAAAAAAAAAAAAAAATCCAAAATCAGACAGAGTGTTGAGACCAGAGAGGCTAAGACCGCATTGACTCAGTGCGGTATTCAGCCTCTCTGGTGTCAAGTCTGATTTTGGAAAAAAAAAAAAAAATCCAAAATCAGACAGAGTGTTGACACCAGAGAGGCTAAGACCGCATTGACTCAGTGCGGTATTCAGCCTCTCTGGTGTCAAGTCTGATTTTGGAAAAAAAAAAAAAAAAATCCAAAATCAGACAGAGTGTTGAGACCAGAGAGGCTAAGACCGCATTGACTCAGTGCGGTATTCAGCTTCTCTGGTGTCAAGTCTGATTTTGGAAGAAAAAAAAAAAAATCCAAAATCAGACAGTGTTGAGACCAGAGAGGCTAAGACCGCATTGACTCAGTGCGGTATTCAGCCTCTCTGGTGTCAAGTCTGATTTTGGAAAAAAAAAAAAAAATCCAAAATCAGACAGAGTGTTGACACCAGAGAGGCTAAGACCGCATTGACTCAGTGCGGTATTCAGCCTCTCTGGTGTCAAGTCTGATTTTGGAAAAAAAAAAAAAAAAATCCAAAATCAGACAGAGTGTTGACACCAGAGAGGCTAAGACCGCATTGACTCAGTGCGGTATTCAGCCTCTCTGGTGTCAAGTCTGATTTTGGAAAAAAAAAAAAAAAAATCCAAAATCAGACAGAGTGTTGAGACCAGAGAGGCTAAGACCGCATTGACTCAGTGCAGTATTCAGCCTCTCTGGTGTCAAGTCTGATTTTGGAAAAAAAAAAAAAAAAATCCAAAATCAGACAGAGTGTTGAGACCAGAGAGGCTAAGACCGCATTGACTCAGTGCGGTATTCAGCTTCTCTGGTGTCAAGTCTGATTTTGGAAGAAAAAAAAAAAAATCCAAAATCAGACAGTGTTGAGACCAGAGAGGCTAAGACCGCATTGACTCAGTGCGGTATTCAGCCTCTCTGGTGTCAAGTCTGATTTTGGAAAAAAAAAAAAAAATCCAAAATCAGACAGAGTGTTGACACCAGAGAGGCTAAGACCGCATTGACTCAGTGCGGTATTCAGCCTCTCTGGTGTCAAGTCTGATTTTGGAAAAAAAAAAAAAAAAATCCAAAATCAGACAGAGTGTTGACACCAGAGAGGCTAAGACCGCATTGACTCAGTGCGGTATTCAGCCTCTCTGGTGTCAAGTCTGATTTTGGAAAAAAAAAAAAAAAAATCCAAAATCAGACAGAGTGTTGAGACCAGAGAGGCTAAGACCGCATTGACTCAGTGCAGTATTCAGCTTCTCTGGTGTCAAGTCTGATTTTGGAAAAAAAAAAAAATAATCCAAAATCAGACAGAGTGTTGAGACCAGAGAGGCTAAGACCGCATTGACTCAGTGCGGTATTCAGCCTCTCTGGTGTCAAGTCTGATTTTGGAAAAAAAAAAAAAAATCCAAAATCAGACAGAGTGTTGACACCAGAGAGGCTAAGACCGCATTGACTCAGTGCGGTATTCAGCCTCTCTGGTGTCAAGTCTGATTTTGGAAAAAAAAAATCCAAAATCCAAAATCAGACAGAGTGTTGAGACCAGAGAGGCTAAGACCGCATTGACTCAGTGCGGTATTCAGCCTCTCTGGTGTCAAGTCTGATTTTGGAAAAAAAAAAAAAAAAATCCAAAATCAGACAGAGTGTTGAGACCAGAGAGGCTAAGACCGCATTGACTCAGTGCGGTATTCAGCCTCTCTGGTGTCAAGTCTGATTTTGGAAAAAAAAAAAAAAAATCCAAAATCAGACAGAGTGTTGACACCAGAGAGGCTAAGACCGCATTGACTCAGTGCGGTATTCAGCCTCTCTGGTGTCAAGTCTGATTTTGGAAAAAAAAAAAAAAAATCCAAAATCAGACAGAGTGTTGAGACCAGAGAGGCTAAGACCGCATTGACTCAGTGCGGTATTCAGCCTCTCTGGTGTCAAGTCTGATTTTGGAAAAAAAAAAAAAAAATCCAAAATCAGACAGAGTGTTGACACCAGAGAGGCTAAGACCGCATTGACTCAGTGCGATATTCAGCCTCTCTGGTGTCAAGTCTGATTTTGGAAAAAAAAAAAAAAAATCAAAAAATCAGACAGAGTGTTGAGACCAGAGAGGCTAAGACCGCATTGACTCAGTGCGGTATTCAGCCTCTCTGGTGTCAAGTCTGATTTTGGAAAAAAAAAAAAAAAATCCAAAATCAGACAGAGTGTTGAGACCAGAGAGGCTAAGACCGAGTTGACTCAGTGCAGTATTCAGCCTCTCTGGTGTCAAGTCTGATTTTGGAAAAAAAAAAAAAAAATCCAAAATCAGACAGAGTGTTGACACCAGAGAGGCTAAGACCGCATTGACTCAGTGCGGTATTCAGCCTCTCTGGTGTCAAGTCTGATTTTGGAAAAAAAAAAAAAAAATCCAAAATCAGACAGAGTGTTGACACCAGAGAGGCTAAGACCGCATTGACTCAGTGCGGTATTCAGCCTCTCTGGTGTCAAGTCTGATTTTGGAAAAAAAAAAAAAAATCCAGAATCGGACAGAGTGTTGACACCAGAGAGGCTAAGACCGCATTGACTCAGTGCGGTATTCAGCCTCTCTGGTGTCAAGTCTGATTTTGGAAAAAAAAAAAAAAAATCCAAAATCAGACAGAGTGTTGAGACCAGAGAGGCTAAGACCGCATTGACTCAGTGCGGTATTCAGCCTCTCTGGTGTCAAGTCTGATTTTGGAAAAAAAAAAAAAAAATCCAAAATCAGACAGAGTGTTGACACCAGAGAGGCTAAGACCGCATTGACTCAGTGCGGTATTCAGCCTCTCTGGTGTCAAGTCTGATTTTGGAAAAAAAAAAAAAAAATCCAAAATCAGACAGAGTGTTGACACCAGAGAGGCTAAGACCGCATTGACTCAGTGCAGTATTCAGCCTCTCTGGTGTCAAGTCTGATTTTGGAAAAAAGAAAAAAAAAATCCAAAATCAGACAGAGTGTTGACACCAGAGAGGCTAAGACCGCATTGACTCAGTGCGGTATTCAGCCTCTCTGGTGTCAAGTCTGATTTTGGAAAAAAAAAAAAAAAATCCAAAATCAGACAGAGTGTTGACACCAGAGAGGCTAAGACCGCATTGACTCAGTGCGGTATTCAGCCTCTCTGGTGTCAAGTCTGATTTTGGAAAAAAAAAAAAAAAATCCAAAATCAGACAGAGTGTTGACACCAGAGAGGCTAAGACCGCATTGACTCAGTGCGGTATTCAGCCTCTCTGGTGTCAAGTCTGATTTTGGAAAAAAAAAAAAAAATCCAAAATCAGACAGAGTGTTGACACCAGAGAGGCTAAGACCGCATTGACTCAGTGCAGTATTCAGCCTCTCTGGTGTCAAGTCTGATTTTGGAAAAAAAAAAAAAAAATCCAAAATCAGACAGAGTGTTGAGACCAGAGAGGCTAAGACCGCATTGACTCAGTGCGGTATTCAGCCCTCTCTGGTGTCAAGTCTGATTTTGGAAAAAAAAAAAAAAATCCAAAATCAGACAGAGTGTTGACACCAGAGAGGCTAAGACCGCATTGACTCAGTGCGGTATTCAGCCTCTCTGGTGTCAAGTCTGATTTTGGAAAAAAAAAAAAAAAAAATCCAAAATCAGACAGAGTGTTGAGACCAGAGAGGCTAAGACCGCATTGACTCAGTGCGGTATTCAGCTTCTCTGGTGTCAAGTCTGATTTTGGAAGAAAAAAAAAAAAATCCAAAATCAGACAGTGTTGAGACCAGAGAGGCTAAGACCGCATTGACTCAGTGCGGTATTCAGCCTCTCTGGTGTCAAGTCTGATTTTGGAAAAAAAAAAAAAAATCCAAAATCAGACAGAGTGTTGACACCAGAGAGGCTAAGACCGCATTGACTCAGTGCGGTATTCAGCCTCTCTGGTGTCAAGTCTGATTTTGGAAAAAAAAAAAAAAAAATCCAAAATCAGACAGAGTGTTGACACCAGAGAGGCTAAGACCGCATTGACTCAGTGCGGTATTCAGCCTCTCTGGTGTCAAGTCTGATTTTGGAAAAAAAAAAAAAAAAATCCAAAATCAGACAGAGTGTTGAGACCAGAGAGGCTAAGACCGCATTGACTCAGTGCAGTATTCAGCCTCTCTGGTGTCAAGTCTGATTTTGGAAAAAAAAAAAAAAAAAATCCAAAATCAGACAGAGTGTTGAGACCAGAGAGGCTAAGACCGCATTGACTCAGTGCGGTATTCAGCTTCTCTGGTGTCAAGTCTGATTTTGGAAGAAAAAAAAAAAAATCCAAAATCAGACAGTGTTGAGACCAGAGAGGCTAAGACCGCATTGACTCAGTGCGGTATTCAGCCTCTCTGGTGTCAAGTCTGATTTTGGAAAAAAAAAAAAAAATCCAAAATCAGACAGAGTGTTGACACCAGAGAGGCTAAGACCGCATTGACTCAGTGCGGTATTCAGCCTCTCTGGTGTCAAGTCTGATTTTGGAAAAAAAAAAAAAAAAATCCAAAATCAGACAGAGTGTTGACACCAGAGAGGCTAAGACCGCATTGACTCAGTGCGGTATTCAGCCTCTCTGGTGTCAAGTCTGATTTTGGAAAAAAAAAAAAAAAAAATCCAAAATCAGACAGAGTGTTGAGACCAGAGAGGCTAAGACCGCATTGACTCAGTGCAGTATTCAGCTTCTCTGGTGTCAAGTCTGATTTTGGAAAAAAAAAAAAATAATCCAAAATCAGACAGAGTGTTGAGACCAGAGAGGCTAAGACCGCATTGACTCAGTGCGGTATTCAGCCTCTCTGGTGTCAAGTCTGATTTTGGAAAAAAAAAAAAAAATCCAAAATCAGACAGAGTGTTGACACCAGAGAGGCTAAGACCGCATTGACTCAGTGCGGTATTCAGCCTCTCTGGTGTCAAGTCTGATTTTGGAAAAAAAAAATCCAAAATCCAAAATCAGACAGAGTGTTGAGACCAGAGAGGCTAAGACCGCATTGACTCAGTGCGGTATTCAGCCTCTCTGGTGTCAAGTCTGATTTTGGAAAAAAAAAAAAAAAAATCCAAAATCAGACAGAGTGTTGAGACCAGAGAGGCTAAGACCGCATTGACTCAGTGCGGTATTCAGCCTCTCTGGTGTCAAGTCTGATTTTGGAAAAAAAAAAAAAAATCCAAAATCAGACAGAGTGTTGACACCAGAGAGGCTAAGACCGCATTGACTCAGTGCGGTATTCAGCCTCTCTGGTGTCAAGTCTGATTTTGGAAAAAAAAAAAAAAAATCCAAAATCAGACAGAGTGTTGAGACCAGAGAGGCTAAGACCGCATTGACTCAGTGCGGTATTCAGCCTCTCTGGTGTCAAGTCTGATTTTGGAAAAAAAAAAAAAAAATCCAAAATCAGACAGAGTGTTGACACCAGAGAGGCTAAGACCGCATTGACTCAGTGCGATATTCAGCCTCTCTGGTGTCAAGTCTGATTTTGGAAAAAAAAAAAAAAAATCAAAAAATCAGACAGAGTGTTGAGACCAGAGAGGCTAAGACCGCATTGACTCAGTGCGGTATTCAGCCTCTCTGGTGTCAAGTCTGATTTTGGAAAAAAAAAAAAAAAATCCAAAATCAGACAGAGTGTTGAGACCAGAGAGGCTAAGACCGCAGTTGACTCAGTGCGGTATTCAGCCTCTCTGGTGTCAAGTCTGATTTTGGAAAAAAAAAAAAAAATCCAAAATCAGACAGAGTGTTGACACCAGAGAGGCTAAGACCGCATTGACTCAGTGCGGTATTCAGCCTCTCTGGTGTCAAGTCTGATTTTGGAAAAAAAAAAAAAAAAATCCAAAATCAGACAGAGTGTTGAGACCAGAGAGGCTAAGACCGCATTGACTCAGTGCGGTATTCAGCCTCTCTGGTGTCAAGTCTGATTTTGGAAAAAAAAAAAAAAATCCAAAATCAGACAGAGTGTTGACACCAGAGAGGCTAAGACCGCATTGACTCAGTGCGGTATTCAGCCTCTCTGGTGTCAAGTCTGATTTTGGAAAAAAAAAAAAAAAAATCCAAAATCAGACAGAGTGTTGAGACCAGAGAGGCTAAGACCGCATTGACTCAGTGCGGTATTCAGCCTCTCTGGTGTCAAGTCTGATTTTGGAAAAAAAAAAAAAAAATCCAAAATCAGACAGAGTGTTGACACCAGAGAGGCTAAGACCGCATTGACTCAGTGCGGTATTCAGCCTCTCTGGTGTCAAGTCTGATTTTGGAAAAAAAAAAAAAAAAATCCAAAATCAGACAGAGTGTTGAGACCAGAGAGGCTAAGACCGCATTGACTCAGTGCAGTATTCAGCCTCTCTGGTGTCAAGTCTGATTTTGGAGAAAAAGAAAAAAAAAATCCAAAATCAGACAGAGTGTTGACACCAGAGAGGCTAAGACCGCATTGACTCAGTGCGGTATTCAGCCTCTCTGGTGTCAAGTCTGATTTTGGAAAAAAAAAAAAAAATCCAAAATCAGACAGAGTGTTGACACCAGAGAGGCTAAGACCGCATTGACTCAGTGCGGTATTCAGCCTCTCTGGTGTCAAGTCTGATTTTGGAAAAAAAAAAAAAAAAATCCAAAATCAGACAGAGTGTTGAGACCAGAGAGGCTAAGACCGCATTGACTCAGTGCGGTATTCAGCCTCTCTGGTGTCAAGTCTGATTTTGGAAAAAAAAAAAAAAATCCAAAATCAGACAGAGTGTTGACACCAGAGAGGCTAAGACCGCATTGACTCAGTGCAGTATTCAGCCTCTCTGGTGTCAAGTCTGATTTTGGAAAAAAAAAAAAAAAATCCAAAATCAGACAGAGTGTTGAGACCAGAGAGGCTAAGACCGCATTGACTCAGTGCGGTATTCAGCCTCTCTGGTGTCAAGTCTGATTTTGGAAAAAAAAAAAAAAAATCCAAAATCAGACAGAGTGTTGACACCAGAGAGGCTAAGACCGCATTGACTCAGTGCGGTATTCAGCCTCTCTGGTGTCAAGTCTGATTTTGGAAAAAAAAAAAAAAAAATCCAAAATCAGACAGAGTGTTGAGACCAGAGAGGCTAAGACCGCATTGACTCAGTGCGGTATTCAGCTTCTCTGGTGTCAAGTCTGATTTTGGAAGAAAAAAAAAAAAATCCAAAATCAGACAGAGTGTTGAGACCAGAGAGGCTAAGACCGCATTGACTCAGTGCGGTATTCAGCCTCTCTGGTGTCAAGTCTGATTTTGGAAAAAAAAAAAAAATCCAAAATCAGACAGAGTGTTGACACCAGAGAGGCTAAGACCGCATTGACTCAGTGCGGTATTCAGCCTCTCTGGTGTCAAGTCTGATTTTGGAAAAAAAAAAAAAAAATCCAAAATCAGACAGAGTGTTGACACCAGAGAGGCTAAGACCGCATTGACTCAGTGCGGTATTCAGCCTCTCTGGTGTCAAGTCTGATTTTGGAAAAAAAAAAAAAAAAAATCCAAAATCAGACAGAGTGTTGAGACCAGAGAGGCTAAGACCGCATTGACTCAGTGCAGTATTCAGCCTCTCTGGTGTCAAGTCTGATTTTGGAAAAAAAAAAAAAAAATCCAAAATCAGACAGAGTGTTGAGACCAGAGAGGCTAAGACCGCATTGACTCAGTGCGGTATTCAGCTTCTCTGGTGTCAAGTCTGATTTTGGAAGAAAAAAAAAAAATCCAAAATCAGACAGTGTTGAGACCAGAGAGGCTAAGACCGCATTGACTCAGTGCGGTATTCAGCCTCTCTGGTGTCAAGTCTGATTTTGGAAAAAAAAAAAAAAATCCAAAATCAGACAGAGTGTTGACACCAGAGAGGCTAAGACCGCATTGACTCAGTGCGGTATTCAGCCTCTCTGGTGTCAAGTCTGATTTTGGAAAAAAAAAAAAAAAATCCAAAATCAGACAGAGTGTTGACACCAGAGAGGCTAAGACCGCATTGACTCAGTGCGGTATTCAGCCTCTCTGGTGTCAAGTCTGATTTTGGAAAAAAAAAAAAAAAATCCAAAATCAGACAGAGTGTTGAGACCAGAGAGGCTAAGACCGCATTGACTCAGTGCGGTATTCAGCCTCTCTGGTGTCAAGTCTGATTTTGGAAAAAAAAAAAAAAAATCCAAAATCAGACAGAGTGTTGAGACCAGAGAGGCTAAGACCGCATTGACTCAGTGCGGTATTCAGCCTCTCTGGTGTCAAGTCTGATTTTGGAAAAAAAAAAAAAAAATCCAAAATCAGACAGAGTGTTGACACCAGAGAGGCTAAGACCGCATTGACTCAGTGCGGTATTCAGCCTCTCTGGTGTCAAGTCTGATTTTGGAAAAAAAAAATCAAAATCCAAAATCAGACAGAGTGTTGAGACCAGAGAGGCTAAGACCGCATTGACTCAGTGCGGTATTCAGCCTCTCTGGTGTCAAGTCTGATTTTGGAAAAAAAAAAAAAAAATCCAAAATCAGACAGAGTGTTGAGACCAGAGAGGCTAAGACCGCATTGACTCAGTGCGGTATTCAGCCTCTCTGGTGTCAAGTCTGATTTTGGAAAAAAAAAAAAAAAATCCAAAATCAGACAGAGTGTTGACACCAGAGAGGCTAAGACCGCATTGACTCAGTGCGGTATTCAGCCTCTCTGGTGTCAAGTCTGATTTTGGAAAAAAAAAAAAAAAATCCAAAATCAGACAGAGTGTTGAGACCAGAGAGGCTAAGACCGCATTGACTCAGTGCGGTATTCAGCCTCTCTGGTGTCAAGTCTGATTTTGGAAAAAAAAAAAAAAAATCCAAAATCAGACAGAGTGTTGACACCAGAGAGGCTAAGACCGCATTGACTCAGTGCGATATTCAGCCTCTCTGGTGTCAAGTCTGATTTTGGAAAAAAAAAAAAAAAATCCAAAATCAGACAGAGTGTTGAGACCAGAGAGGGCTAAGACCGCATTGACTCAGTGCGGTATTCAGCCTCTCTGGTGTCAAGTCTGATTTTGGAAAAAAAAAAAAAAAATCCAAAATCAGACAGAGTGTTGAGACCAGAGAGGCTAAGACCGCAGTTGACTCAGTGCAGTATTCAGCCTCTCTGGTGTCAAGTCTGATTTTGGAAAAAAAAAAAAAAAATCCAAAATCAGACAGAGTGTTGACACCAGAGAGGCTAAGACCGCATTGACTCAGTGCGGTATTCAGCCTCTCTGGTGTCAAGTCTGATTTTGGAAAAAAAAAAAAAAAATCCAAAATCAGACAGAGTGTTGACACCAGAGAGGCTAAGACCGCATTGACTCAGTGCGGTATTCAGCCTCTCTGGTGTCAAGTCTGATTTTGGAAAAAAAAAAAAAAAATCCAGAATCAGGACAGAGTGTTGACACCAGAGAGGCTAAGACCGCATTGACTCAGTGCGGTATTCAGCCTCTCTGGTGTCAAGTCTGATTTTGGAAAAAAAAAAAAAAAATCCAAAATCAGACAGAGTGTTGAGACCAGAGAGGCTAAGACCGCATTGACTCAGTGCGGTATTCAGCCTCTCTGGTGTCAAGTCTGATTTTGGAAAAAAAAAAAAAAAATCCAAAATCAGACAGAGTGTTGACACCAGAGAGGCTAAGACCGCATTGACTCAGTGCGGTATTCAGCCTCTCTGGTGTCAAGTCTGATTTTGGAAAAAAAAAAAAAAAATCCAAAATCAGACAGAGTGTTGAGACCAGAGAGGCTAAGACCGCATTGACTCAGTGCGTATTCAGCCTCTCTGGTGTCAAGTCTGATTTTGGAAAAAAAAAAAAAAATCCAAAATCAGACAGAGTGTTGAGACCAGAGAGGCTAAGACCGCATTGACTCAGTGCGGTATTCAGCCTCTCTGGTGTCAAGTCTGATTTTGGAAAAAAAAAAAAAAAATCCAAAATCAGACAGAGTGTTGAGACCAGAGAGGCTAAGACCGCATTGACTCAGTGCGGTATTCAGCTCTCTGGTGTCAAGTCTGATTTTGGAAAAAAAAAAAAAAAATCCAAAATCAGACAGAGTGTTGAGACCAGAGAGGCTAAGACCGCATTGACTCAGTGCGGTATTCAGCCTCTCTGGTGTCAAGTCTGATTTTGGAAAAAAAAAAAAAAAATCCAAAATCAGACAGAGTGTTGAGACCAGAGAGGCTAAGACCGCATTGACTCAGTGCGGTATTCAGCCTCTCTGGTGTCAAGTCTGATTTTGGAAGAAAAAAAAAAAAATCCAAAATCAGACAGAGTGTTGAGACCAGAGAGGCTAAGACCGCATTGACTCAGTGCGGTATTCAGCCTCTCTGGTGTCAAGTCTGATTTTGGAAAAAAAAAAAAAAAATCCAAAATCAGACAGAGTGTTGACACCAGAGAGGCTAAGACCGCATTGACTCAGTGCGGTATTCAGCCTCTCTGGTGTCAAGTCTGATTTTGGAAAAAAAAAAAAAAAAATCCAAAATCAGACAGAGTGTTGACACCAGAGAGGCTAAGACCGCATTGACTCAGTGCGGTATTCAGCCTCTCTGGTGTCAAGTCTGATTTTGGAAAAAAAAAAAAAAAAAATCCAAAATCAGACAGAGTGTTGAGACCAGAGAGGCTAAGACCGCATTGACTCAGTGCAGTATTCAGCTTCTCTGGTGTCAAGTCTGATTTTGGAAAAAAAAAAAAAAAATCCAAAATCAGACAGAGTGTTGAGACCAGAGAGGCTAAGACCGCATTGACTCAGTGCGGTATTCAGCCTCTCTGGTGTCAAGTCTGATTTTGGAAAAAAAAAAAAAATCCAAAATCAGACAGAGTGTTGACACCAGAGAGGCTAAGACCGCATTGACTCAGTGCGGTATTCAGCCTCTCTGGTGTCAAGTCTGATTTTGGAAAAAA
>NW_028151062.1:0-33848 GCF_964638095.1 Poromitra crassiceps | reverse complement strand
TGAGAGAGAGAGAGAGAGTGGTGTTGCTGCACAGATAACGTTTGAATTTGGCCATTTTGATAGTTTTCTTAGATCTTTGTGATGCAACAACTCTGTGTGTGTGCGTGTGTGTGTGTGTGTGTGTGTGTCTGTGTGTGAGAGGGGGAAGGGGGGTCAAATACCTCCCCAGTCCCCACCCAACACCAACACCCCTCCCCCACAAGAAGCAGTTAAAAACACACACACACACACACACACACACACACACACACACACAGGGTCCAGGGGCCAACAGAGGTATGTTATAGGTTTGTATTTGGTCCTTTTCAATACAAGAGAGTATCATTTAAGTGGTGTTGCTGCACAGATAACGTTTGAATTTGGCCATTTTGATAGTTTTCTTAGATCTTTGTGATGCAACAACTGTGTGTGTGTGTGTGTGTGTGTGTGTGTGTGTGTGTGTTTGTGTGTGTGTGTGTGTGTGTGTGTGTGTGTGTGTGTGTGTGTGTGTGTGTGTGTGTGTCTGTGTGTGTGTGTGTGTGTGTGTGTGTGTGTGTGGTATAATAGCCTCCCCAGTCCCCACCCACCACCAACACCCCTCCCCCTGCAAGAGTAGATCAACACACACACACACACATGTCAGTCCACTCTCCACACAGGACGCAGAGTGTTGAACTTTTCTGCAGAGAAACTTTATCACTCTGAGCTACTTATGAACGTTTGAGGAGAACTTCCAGACACGACGAGGGATTTCACATCTTCTGACTTTTTGGACGAGAGAAATGAGCCGACTGAAGGAGGAGAATCCTGATTTGTGAAAGGTAAGAGAAGTAAAAACTAGGCTCTCTGGTTTGGATCATTGACTGAGGTGTTGAAGCTGATTCTCATCTAAAAGACTAAGAAGTAAAATGTGAAGTTGGACTGTTTGGAAAACCTGCATGTCACTTTGCTGCATTCTACACTGCTGAAGGATTGTATGAGATTTCTAAATGTCACTTTGCTGTAATTGTGCATTCAAATGCTCTCATCAGATATATCAGACAGAGACATTTCCTGCTGTAACGTACAACTTGTGGTGTAGTGGTGTAGTGCAGGTATACGATACAGAGTAGCCACTTATCTTTCAGTCTGCATTGAGTTTAATGTAATGATGTGTTTTAGTGGATGATCTCTGCTCAATCAAGAATGGATCAGATGACACAGTTGATTCTCAGACATTATTTAATGGAGCTGGGTTCATTCCATGAACACACAGAATGTAGGACAGAGAATGACAGAGAAAGGAATGAGCCTCTGTTAACATGTGTTTCACATCATGAGGAGCCCATCGCTGTCTGCTCGCTTGCAACCTGAGACCTTCATAACAAACTGACCTCACTCTAAAGCAGGGGTCCCTATTTACTTTTCACCAAGGGCCATATTTTGCTGAGGAATGGGGGCGAATGGCGCCGGTGAAGAATTTGGGGCATTTGAAGCCAGATTTAGAGAAATAACTCATTTTAAATGAACAGTTGTGATTCACTAGTTGTGTGTAGGGATGTCACAATATATCGTCCCACAATATATCGCGATATCAAAATTTGGCAATATGTATCGTTGAGATGAAATCTCATATCGCGAGAAAAAGAAGCTGAACATGGTGGCACTGATCTGCATCTGATTGCATGCTCGCTCTCCTTTTCATTGCTTTGTTTGAACAGACAAGGGACGTTACAGACACGGAGGATGAAAATGGTGAAATTACTCAAATTAGCATGGAGGATGCCCCCTCAACTTACAAATCAATCGCAAAAAAATATTGTTAAAATATCGTATCATATCGTTATCGTGAACCCAATATCGTGTATCGTATCGTATCGTGAACTGAGTGTATCGTGACACCCCTAGTTGTGTGTCATTATGCAGTCTTAACCACCAATATTTGATCATTTTCTCACTCACTCCTATGTCACCACCACCTGCTCTCCCTACAGGGCTTGAAATGATCTTTTTTGACCACCTGCCAATATGGCTACTAGATTTTAAAGTTACCAGCCAATTAGAATTTCCTCTAGCCAAAATGTTTTTTCTTGAAATAAACCAGAATATGAGTGGGTTTAGTTAGTGGAGTTGTGTTTAGTTGCAGTGTAAAAAGACAGAGGAGAGGAGGCGAGCTGACAGATGAGACAGGCTGCTCACTGCTCAGCACCAGTGTTTGTTTAGAGAGGGAGGGGCTCATAGAGAGCTCCAGGGATGACGTATTTGACGGGTTCTTCACTGTTTTCGCCTATGGGATTTTTGAATGGGTTTTTGGCGCGATGCTTCAAATAAGGTCTGTGGGCAACGCAAGCTTAATCAAATGCGAACCAGTGTTCAACGGGATAATCTTCACACATGAGGACCACTTTCTTGAGTTTGAGCCTTTCTGAGCAGATGTACTGTTTTATTGTGATTTGCTACGTCCAAGGCCATTTTAGCAGAGCCTGCAACGCCATATTGGGGTGGGGAGCTACTTCACTACTCAGAATGAAGATTGAAGGCTGAGTGTCACGTCAAGGCTACGTTAGCACAGAGCAGGAATGACAGAGTGACGAGCTAGGCTACTCACTGTACTGGTGAGTTTGTGTGATGAGGAGGAGTGGAGTCAGGGAGGGTGATGTTCTCCAGATGATCCAGTAAGACAATAGTCATAGTTCCATGAGGGAAGGGAAATAGACCAGCAGGGTTTGGAGGGTTTGGGACAGAACCAAGCAGGGCAGCTACGCTAGCTAGCCGGCTAGCCAGGTGTAGCTAATGTTAGCCGGCAAGCAGGGAGGCTGGGAGAGCGAGGCAGCAGGGAGTGAAGGCAGGGGCACAGAGAAACAGAGACGAATACATGACAAGTGACACCAGACATGGATCAAACAAACAAAAGAAGAAAATAAGAAAAGAGAAAACACGGAAGACAGACGGAGAAGCAGCAGTCACACACGATAGCAGCATAGCTACACACACACACACACACACACACACACACACACACACACACACACACACACACACACACACACACACACACACACATTTAAATGATTTATTTATGTCCACATAAATACAGAGTACAAAGGGACATAAACACTAATAATGCAGTCAGATGCTGGGAGACAGTTAGTTACAAAAGTGCCTAGTTGGCAACCATAATAATGCATAAAAATAAAGGAACACCACACAGGGTGATGGCAGTGGCAAGTTGACAAATACAGTTACACTGTAATGCAAGATATTGGTTAGTATCTACTTCAAGGATACAAAAAGCAGCGCCTACACACACACACACACACACACACACGTGACGCATTGTCATTTAAATTAGACCTGCTTATGTGATCAATCGTTGACGGGCCAACTTAACTTAACTTCCACACAGATCACGTGACACAACAAAACTTTGTAGAAAGGTTGGTCATGGAAGGCCAAGGAACAACTGATTAACTTTCCACACCAACTGGTCAAGCGGGGCGTGGTGAAGGGCGTGGCCATAAAAAGGTGCCTAACTTCTAAACGGATTCACGTAACTCCACAAAACTTAGTAGAAAGATTGACGGAGCGGAGGCAAAGACAATGGGCTAAGCAAGACGATTCAACTTCAACACACTTCCTGTCATTTTGGCACATGTGTTTTGCCCATGGCTTTCTACGGACACACTAACCCCGCGTCACCAGGCAACAGTCCTCTCACAACACTTCAGGGGAGAGGTGACCATGTGACCATTTGTTAGAACTGGTGGAGCCTGCGGTGAATCATCTATAGTCATATAATATCTATTGTGGAGGTTTGCACTGTACAGAGTCCAGGGCCCTCTAGTTCTTTTTTAAATAGTTATATGAGATGTCGTCTGTTGAACAGCAGCACTTTTACTGTTTTTACATTCACATTAATGACGCCTTAATATTTCTTCAGTAGGTTTTAGTCTTCAGAGACCTGCTTGTTGTTATTGTTGTTATTGTGGGTGTTCACCCTGTCTTACCGTCTGTCTCTGTTTGATGATGTCAGAGTTGTTTGGCGGCAAGAGAGACACCTGGCAGAGGAGGATAGGAACGTTGTCAAGATGAATCCTTCAGAAGTGGTGAGAATAAATATCAGTTGTGTCACTGATGTTGCAACACACACACACACACACACACACACACACACACACACACACACACACACAGTTTGTCCTGATTCTTTCTTCATATCTTTCTTTATGGAAACAGAGGACCACCAGTGGACCCAGACGTCACCGCTGTGATCAGTGTGACAAAACATTCACAAGACTTCAGCTGTTGAAACAACATCAGAGAGTTCACTCAGGAGAGAAGCCTTACTCCTGTCAGGAGTGTGGGAGCTGTTTCAGTGATTTAGGTAGCCTAAAAAGACACCAACGCATTCACACTGGAGTTAAACCCTACAGCTGTGACCAATGTGGGAGCAGGTTCAGTGAGTTAGGTAGCCTAAAATCACACCAACGCATTCACACTGGAGTTAAACCCTACAGCTGTGACCAATGTGGGAGCAGGTTCAGTCAGTCAAGTAAACTAACAAGACACCAACGCATTCACACTGGAGTTAATCCCTACAGCTGTGACCAATGTGGGAGCAGGTTCAGTCAGTTAGGTAACCTAAAAACACACCAACACATTCACACTGGAGTTAAACCCTACAGCTGTGACCAATGTGGGAGCAGGTTCAGTCAGTTAGGTAGCCTAAAAACACACCAACGCATTCACACTGGAGTTAAACCCTACAGCTGTGACCAGTGTGGCAGCAGGTTCAATGAGTTAGGTACCCTAAAAACACACCAACGCATTCACACTGGAGTTAAACCCTACAGCTGTGACCAGTGTGGCAGCAGGTTCAATGAGTTAGGTACCCTAAAAAAACACCAACACATTCACACTGGAGCTAAACCCTTCTACTGTGTCCGCTGTAAGAAAATGTTCAGACACTCAAATACAGTGAAGAACCATCGCTGCATCTAACCTGCTGAAGAGCGCCTCCACTGTCTGCAGCGGGAACCAGTTTCTCTCTCTCCAATAGGACTGAAAGATACTGACAAAAAAAGTAATTGTGATTATTTGGCAGACTTTTTCTTTCTTTCTTGGAATACATCTTTTAGAAACTTAAAATCGTTTGAATAAAATGTATTTTGTTGTCAGTTTGCAGGAAATTTACTGAGTTAAATGTTTTGTTCCAGTTTGGATCAAACTTAAGAAATGTATTGCTGCCTCTGTTTTGGAAATTGGAGAAGTTCATGTTGCAATTTCACTTTATTTTCTAATAATTCTTCTTTTCATCTCTACTGTCCAAACAAACATGTAAGGAAATAAAAGTTCAGTGACAACAAAGTCTGAATTATGCAGAACTATGTTGCTTTCTCAGCCATAAATATTGGCATTGGATTGCTAGAATGTAAACAACAATAGAAACAGTAAAAATGCATTGCAAAGGTAATTAAGTTTAGATGGAGAGCTTGTGAAACTGTGATGGTCAAATGTCTCATTTGTCATTAAACTGGGCTGTACATAGCCAAAAAGATAGGTGATATCAGAGTTAAAGCATCGACCAAAGGTTTTCAAAGTGGGAGGTGGGCCTCCCCAGAGGGGCTCCAAATAGTTTCAGGGGAGGCTCAGTGAATGGAAGTGAAAACATACATTACATTAGTTATTGTATTAGTTATCAAAAGGAGACAGAGCATGTGAGCAGAGCGGGGGGATTTTGGACCAGCGGTACCGGAGCGAAAGTTGGAACGGCACCGATCACCCGCTCAGTCCCGCTTCAGTTGGGTGCATGGCCATGTGCACGCCCACTATTTTCTTGCCAGCTGCTGTGAGACGAGAAGGAAGAGACTCGTGGACCCTGACTGAAGACAGACAGAACGTTTGTTTATTCATGAAGGCCTAATACTAAATAATACAAATGTTGTTATTGTTCAATAATAGCCTGAAGACTCCTCAGGCTATTATTACATTGAACATGTAATAAGCGGTATACTTACTCCTTTTCTGCCTCGCGCTCCTGCATCTCCGCAGCGGGGCTGCTGCGTGCGTAATATTACACAGCGTACTGAGTGATGCCGCTCTGTTTGAAGTTGAATTTCGTTGCACTAGCAACACCTTTTCTTTATCAGCTTTTTTTCCATTCGTTTCTATTAATCTATATACATCGAATCCGACCAATTTAGTCTGATAATTCATGAGAGAATTGTGAGTATCTATTTTTTTCTGCCAGCATTCGTCATTTTCTCCTTGGCGCACAAGCCGCACATAAAGACACAACGAACATGCAGCCGACTCTGCTCATGTTATTTGTAGTGAGCGATGCGCATTGCCCAGGCGTTTAAACGCAAATTAAAACACCCTGGCCTTTTGATCTTTTTTAATCTTTTGAGCGGAGCGGTGAGTGGGATCGGGTGAAATCTGTATGGAGCGGGGGGGGGGGGGGGGGGGGGCGGTCTGGAGCGGAGCGGCCGTGAGCACTGGAGCAGGTGGAAAGGGCCGCTCCATGAGTGAGGAGCGCCGCTCCACTCCGCTCACCTGCTCTGAAAGGAGATCACATAGAATGTGTGTGATTAGTTTTTATTTATTCATTTAACCGTTATTTAACCAGGAAGTCCCTTGAGATAGAGAGCCAAAGTGAAACGTCACTTCCTGCTTTTCTCCCTGTACCAGCGTTGCGGAAAAATATGAATGGCGGTGGACGGAGAATAAGGTGACTTTTTTGATCCCGTTTGAATTGTGCCACGGGGTGCCAACGCTAATTTTGTCAATTTCAAACATAACTTTGCATGTCAAGAAAGTCGCAGTTAAGTTTGTCGCCAAACTGTTTAGAAGTTATAAATCAGAAAGACTACATACACTGTCGCCTAAGTGACGTCACTTCCTCTACGGGCAAAGCTGAAGACCGGCGACATGCCACGAGCTTCCACCAGCTATGTAGTTTTTATACGAAACGAACCCCTACGTTACAACGAGAGAGGAAAGACCAGGGGGACAAACAAGCGGCGATATGCCAGGACTGAATACGGGTGGAAATGGCAAACCGTTTGACAATTGGTGCGACACCGACAAATGAATTTGGTTGCTCTGCACTGTCACACAACCAGCAGAGAGAAAGTTGTCTTTCCATGTGAGCTAGGCTCTCTGGCTGACCCAGCGTCTGCTGCACAGTGCACTCCCATCCCGCATCTGCCAAAACAAGTGATTGCCTGTAATCGCGCAGGTTAGATGACGTTACATCCTAACGTTACAGCTAACGTGATCTGGTTACAATAATAATGTGCAGCGCATCACTTTATGTCCGTGGTATGTTGTTGTTGTTTATAGTTAGGCATTAACGTATAGATTTATAGGTTACATGATTAGAGGAGAGTATTGTTTCCGATATGTTTATATCTTGAGGTGTCGTGGGCCTAACTTAACGAAACGTCGGTGAAGGAAGGTGCCCACTTGAAAACCCCAATGACATGCTTCATACTGCCGTTGGCTAGGGTAGGTAACTGTTAGGGTTTTGTTTGTTGGACTCAAGGGCAGAGACAGAATATCAAGTTGTAACACAGTTTGTTTATTTAAATGTTATTGGTTGAGTCCGGATGGACGAGATACCCAGGTTGCAGGATGGTAGGCTAGAGTCCAGGTAGGTGAACGAGCAGACATCCAGAAGTCCGGGCTGGCAGAGAGCAAGCAGGCTGAAGTCCAGGCGGGCAGAGAGCAGGTAGGCTGAAGTCCAGGCGAGCAGAGAGCAGGTAGGCTGAAGTCCAGGCAGAGGGCGAGCAGGCAGACAGACAGGGGAGGATTGGCTCAGGTAGTCAGATTTGGAGCAGCAGACGTTCCTCTCCATGCAGGTGAGAAGATAATCTGACAGTGTCTTGACGTCTGGGCTGGGTATATGAAGCCTGCTGATTGGTGATGCTTGGCAGCTGCGATAGCTGGAGATCAGCTCCACACACCTGGCTCCAATCCTGTAATCACAACAGAAAGGAGGGGGCGAGAGAAACTAGGAGGCAGAGGTTGAGGGCATGACAGTACCCCCCCTCTACGGGCGCCACCTGGCGCACGCCTGGCTCCGTCAGGGTGCTGGCGACGGAAGTCCCGGATGAGCGTGGGGTCCAATATGTTCCGCCGAGGGACCCAGCAGCGCTCCTCCGGACCATATCCCTCCCAGTCGACCAAATACTGGAATCCGCGGCCCCGGCGACGGACATCCAGGATACGCCTCACGGTGTGAGGCGACACATGAAATGTGGGATGGATCCTTTTAAGGGAGGAAGGGAGCTTAAGCCGAACAGCACATGGGTTAATGATGGTTTCAATTTCATACGGCCCAACGTAGCGAGGTGCAAGCTTTCGAGAATCCACCTTGAGAGGCAGATCTCTCGAAAGCAGCCATACCTTCTGCCCTGGAGCGTAGGCTGGAGCTGGCACACGGCGACGGTCGGCCTGGACCCGTGACCTGGAGGCAGCTCGGAGTAAGGCGGCGCGGGCTCTTTTCCAGGTAGCGCGGCAGCGGCGCATCTGGGCCTGAACTGAAGGCACTGCAATCTCCTCCTCCTGGCCTGACAACAGAGGAGGTTGATAGCCCAAAGAACATTCAAACGGAGACATACCTGAGGAGGCGTTGGGAAGTGTATTGTGGGCGTACTCCACCCAGGGCAGCTGTGAGCTCCAAGAGGAGGGGTTCGCCGCGGTGATACAGCGGCTGCTTCCATCTCCTGGTTCGCTCGCTCAGTCTGTCCGTTGGTCTGAGGATGGTACCCCGAAGATAAGCTGACGGTGGCTCCCATGGCCGTGCAGAATGCCCTCCAGACCTGTGAGGTGAATTGAGGCCCCCTGTCGGAGACAATGTCTGCAGGCAGCCCATGTACCCGAAACACATGTTGCACTAATAGCTCGGCTGTCTCCCTAGCGGAAGGCAGCTTGGGCAGGGCAATGAAGTGTACTGCCTTAGTAAAACGGTCTATGACAGTAAGAACTGTGGTGTTACCTCCAGATGGGGGAAGGCCAGTGACGAAGTCCACTGCTATGTGTGACCATGGCCGGCTGGGTACAGGCAGTGGACGGAGCAGGCCAGAGCTGGGCTTTGTGGAGGTCTTGCTGCGCGCGCAGACAGAGCAAGCTGCAACATATGACCGTGTATCCTGGTCCATGGTGGGCCACCAGAAACTCTGCCGGAGGAAGGCCATTGTCCGACGAACCCCCGGGTGACAGGTAAGGCGGGATGAGTGAGCCCATTGCAGAACCTGGGAGCGGACAGAATCAGGTACAAACAGACGGTTAGGAGGACCATTACCTGGGTCGGGCTGGGCCCTCTGGGCTTGGCGGACCTTAGATTCGATCTCCCAGGTAACGGCAGCGATGACACATGAAGATGGAAGAATGGGCTCTGGGTCCATGTTTGCCTCCTCCACCGCAAACTGGCGTGACAGCGCATCAGGCTTCACGTTCCTCGAACCGGGGCGGTAGGTGAGTGTGAAATTAAACCTGCCAAAAAACAGAGCCCACCCTGCTTGGCGTGAGTTAAGCCGCTTCGCCTCCTTGATGTAGGTGAGGTTTTTGTGGTCTGTCCACACGACGAATGGATGCTCGGCCCCCTCTAGCCAGTGTCGCCACTCCTCCAGCGCCACCTTCACAGCCAGAAGCTCTCTATTGCCGACGTCGTAGTTTCTTTCTGCGGGGGAAAGTTTATAGGACAGAAAGGCACATGGATGCAACTTGTCATCAGCCAGTGTGCGCTGAGAGAGGATTGCACCTACCCCCACATTAGAAGCGTCCACCTCCACAATGAACTGCCGGGTCCGGTCTGCCTGGATGAGCACTGGAGCGGAGACAAACCTGCGCTTGAGCTCCCCAAAGGCGGTCTCCGCCTCCGGTGTCCATTGAAACGAGATGGAGGTGGAAGTGAGTGCAGTCAGGGGGGCTGCTATGGTGCTGTAATTACGGACAAATCTTCGATAGAAGTTGGCAAATCCTAGAAACATTTGTAATTGTTTGCGGCTAGTAGGCACAGGCCAATCCAGAACTGCTGTCACTTTAGCCGGCTCCATCTCCATTTTCCCCGGGGAGATGACGAAACCCAGGAAGTGCACCGTGGAAGCATGAAATTCACACTTTTCTGCCTTAGCAAACAGTCTGTTTTCTAGGAGACGCTGCAGCACGGCCCGCACATGTTTCTGGTGTTCCTGGAGAGACTGGGAGTAAATCAGAATGTCATCAAGGTAAACAAATGCAAAATGTCCAATCATGTCCCTGAGTACATCGTTGACGAGTGCCTGGAAGACTGCGGGCGCATTAGTGAGGCCGAAAGGCATCACCAGGTACTCAAAATGGCCCAGGTGAGTGTTGAAAGCAGTCTTCCATTCATCTCCATCTTTGATGCGCACCAGGTGGTACGCGTTCCGGAGGTCCAGTTTTGAAAACACTGTGGCGTCATGAAGGGGCACAAAAGCAGAGTCAATCAGAGGCAGGCAGTACTTGTTTTTAACTGTGATGTCATTTAGTTTTTTATAGTCTATACATGGTCTCAAAGACCCATCCTTCTTGCCCACGAAGAAGGCACCTGCACCCACCGGAGAGGATAAAGGTCGGATAATCCCCGCTGCCAAGGAGTCCTGGATGTATTTCCCCATGGCTTGCTGTTCCGGCAGAGAGAGGTTGTAGAGCCTGCTAGAGGGTAGAGGAGCTCCGGGCAAAAGCTTTACCTCGCAATCGTATGGTCTGTGCGGAGGGAGTGTTAATGCCTGTTGTTTACTGAATGCAGGAGCGAGGTCATGATATTCTTTTGGAACCGATGACAGATCTGGAGGTTCTGGTACTGGTAGAGGCTCAGAGGAAGGTGTCTGGGCGGAACGGAGGCAGTTGGCATGGCAGAAGGAGCTCCATGACCCCACCGTGCCGGTGGTCCAGTTGATCTGGGGGTTATGGAGTTTCAACCAGGGGAATCCCAACACTAGAGGAACATTGGGAGAATGAATGACGTGAAACTTAATTTTTTCCTGATGATTCCCAAACATGTGAAGGGACAGGGGAATGGTTTTTCTGTCCACTTG
The DNA here is from genome assembly GCF_964638095.1 of Poromitra crassiceps. Lineage (NCBI taxonomy): Eukaryota > Metazoa > Chordata > Actinopteri > Beryciformes > Melamphaidae > Poromitra > Poromitra crassiceps. Next base: position 22,827 of record NW_028151062.1, on the reverse strand, counting down.
GGCCAGCAGTACCCCGTTAAGGGCTGTAGTATTTAGTGGGACATCGAGGGGCTCAGTCTCGATGCCCCACTGCTGGCACGTACCATTATGAATGAAATTCTCATCGGCTCCAGAGTCTATGAGTGCAGAGAGTGTAATGGTTTGCTGGCACCACACGATGGCGGCATCGAGCTGTGGACGGACAGGGAGAGAGGCAGTGGTTGCTCGACTCGACAATATCTCTCTAACTATTGCCGAGCCGGCCCTTTTGCTGGACGGACGGGGCAATCCGAAATACGGTGGCTGGGGTTTCCACAGTAGAAACAGGCCTGTGTGGCAGCCCGACGACGAGCCCTTTCCTCCGGGGACAGACGGACCCGGTCGAGTTGCATGGGTTCTGGTTCGGGAAAGTTTGGAGTATCGGGACGTGATGAGAACAGAGAGACGGGGGTGTCAGTACGCCACAGGGCGATTTGATCCGCCATCTTAATGGCCAGACTAATGGCGGCGTCTAAGGAATTTAGTTCCCCCCTTAGTGCTATTTCCCTTCCAATCTCTCTATTCAGACCACTCTGAAATGCTGCAATGAGGGCCACATTATCCCACCCCGACTCAACAGCCAAACTGTGGAACTGGCTTATAAACTCACGGACTGGGAGTCTTCCTTGGCGAAGAGTCAACAGACGCTGCCCCGCCTGTTGCCCTCGTATTGGATGGTCGTACACTCGTTTGAGCTCGACAGCAAAACCCGCAAAGGACTGGGTGAGCGGAGAGCCCTGTTCAAAGAGAGCATTGAAAAAGTTAAGCGGGGGTCCCTCCAGTAGGTTAACCAGGTATGCAATTTTGGCAGCTTCCGTAAAGAAGCGGATGGGCTGAGCGTTGAACGACAATTGACACTGTGTGAGAAATTGACGACAGCTGTGTGGATCACCTGAGTATTTTGCTGGAGGTGGGATGTGAGGCTCCGGAGCTGTGGTAGCAGGCAGCGCTGGCTGGTCGGGCTGAAGCAGAGCGGCAACTGGAGCTGGTGTCAGACGCTCGGTGAGGCCCGTGATGGTCACACCAAGCCTCTGCATTTCTGTAGTCATGGTCCGCAGACGCTCCTCCTGGCCTCCTAGCCATTGGCCCTGCTGAGCAAGCGCTTGTCTCATTGCTTCTGCCTCTGCCGAGTCCATTTTGGTCAGATTATCCTGTTAGGGTTTTGTTTGTTGGACTCAAGGGCAGAGACAGACAGAGACAGAATATCAAGTTGTAACACAGTTTGTTTATTTAAATGTTATTGGTTGAGTCCGGATGGACGAGATACCCAGGTTGCAGGATGGTAGGCTAGAGTCCAGGTAGGTGAACGAGCAGACATCCAGAAGTACGGGCTGGCAGAGAGCAAGCAGGCTGAAGTCCAGGCGGGCAGAGAGCAGGTATGCTGAAGTCCAAGCGAGCAGAGAGCAGTGTTTTGGGAAAAGTTGGATTCCAGTCCGGCCCCTGTCCCCAAGGACAGCACCTGGCCTCCGATCAGAAGGTGATTTAAAGGTTGTTAATACTTTTCCCACGTGTCCAATTGATTTCAACTTATGACAAAACCAGAATGACAAAATGATTTTCTGATAATTAAATGTTCTTTTATATAGAAATAATTGCAGTATACAGAGCAGAATCAAGTAAACAATAAACAATATGCATACCAACAAACAGAAATTTCTGGGTCCAGTTTCAAACTTCTTTCTCCCGTGGGCCACAACCAGAACCAGTTGTAGAGAGCAGAGATCAAAAGATGGAAAAAGCACCCTGTGTTCTCCTCTCAGTCAGGTTTTAACCACTTCCCTGCTGGGAGGATCTTGGTAGGCGTGCCTTCCTTAGCCGTCCCCCTCTCCCTGGTAGGCGTGTTTTTTCTTCCTCTGGGACCCTCATATGTCATGGCATTTTAGCAGAAGTACCCATGCACTAATAGTCATCTAATAACTTTCCTTGATAATAAAACAACTGTCAATACATTTACTAATATTTACCAGCTTTGATACATTTAAATTCCATACACAGCGTTATACATAGCAAAAGCTTACAACATTGCAATAAAGATCCAATTGTCACAGAATCGGTGAGCAGACGGAAATCTCTCAACCATAGAGGTTAAGTAAAAACGCTGTCATGAGCTAATCTCACCCCATTTAGGCCCGTCTAGGTAAAACCCAATTTGGATCAGAAATCCACGGATGCAATCCAAATGGTTTCTTAATTTTTACAAGCAAGCAGTCAAGCATAGCAGTTTATTAAATAGCTGGATTTAAAATTAAAATGAAAAGAAAAATAACTAAGAAATCCTTTCAACTGACCTGAAAAAGAAGTTTTTAATCATACATGTATTTGGTTAATTCATAATCACAATTTTAATGTGTTCATTCCCCGAGACCAAAGCCTTGGCCCAATGAGATTCGAATCCTGGGACCCTTCTTCTCACACCAAAGCCTTAAAATAAGTCCTCTCCTTCTCTGTGGGCATCGAGTTTATAATCCCAACTTTATTTCATAAAATATCAAATCCACTCAGTCAATCTGTAAGATATATAGTCACAATATGCATCAATGCAATACAATATAAAAAGTAATTAGTAAAAATTAGTACTATTCTATAAGTAAACTGAATAGTATTCTAATACAAGTTAAATGATAAATACTTGTAATTAAGTGAATACTATAAACATAATATCAAAAAGCAACAAGAAGATTGAATAATAAGCAACAACATTCAAACATGAGAGAAAACCATCATTCATTTAGATTGTTAAATGCATAATGTTGATTTCCTTTCCACATAGCTTCTGCCTGCTGCAGGCAACTCGTCCTTGTGGAATGTCCCCCACTTTTGTTAATGTTCTCGTAGCCATTTGTCTTAGAAAGTCACCATAAACCTGTAATCTTTTCCAGACTTGTCCCCAAATTGACTGAGCAGAGACCATATATCCATTAAAGGTTAACAGACCATCCTTAGATAACAGTTTAAAAGGAGTCTTACTGATAACCAGAACCAAACCATCTGTTGAACCCATTATCTGACATCCTGGCGGAACATTAACCTCTCCATGGCCTTTCCTTGCAGAGAGGAAGTCCTCCCCTCACTGTGACCTCCAAGGAAGAAACATTATATTTCTCAATTTGAAATGATGTTTTCTATCAATTCCCTCTTTCACACCTATTCAATAGGTGTGAACCTTACTCCATTATTTCGTCCCAATGCGGGACCGGACGGTCCAATTCCATATCCTCCAGATTCAACAGTGGCATATGGAGAGGAACCGCTTCATCTCTGCCCTCGATTGCCGCAGCTATGCATCTCAGGATCAGCGCCCTAATACATGGAACACAACAACATCCACACAAAACCAGAACAGCCACTGCAGCACTGAGAGACATGAACATTACATATATTAAATTTTTGTATTTACCAAACCATTTTCCCATGAAGTCGCTTAGTGGATTGGAAACACCTGAATGTTCCTTCATCTCATTTGACAGTGCTCTTAGTCCGGCCAGGGCCCTGGATACTGATCCATCCGGAGCGGTATTGTTTGGAATGAACGTGCAACATAATCCTCCTGGGAACATAGAACAAACGCCTCCCTTTTCCGCCAATAACATATCCACTGCCATTCGTGTTTGATATGTCATTAGTGAGTTTGCATGTAGCTCCTCTGCGATTCCTTCCACTGCATCCCTCGTCAAATTGGCCAGTCTCTGGACGTTGTAATGCACAAAGTTTATTCGATCAACATTTTTATTAATCGTGCACCACCAACAAATTGATGATTCGAATCCTGAAGCAATTTGATCTACTATTTTATACTCAGAAGGGACACCCCGCGGAATTCCGATCGCGTCAATATATACTGGTCCTTCTTTAAGATCCCAGTCATATGACGATACTTTTCTCTTGTTAAGATCCCAGTCATATGACGATACTTTTCTCTTGCGACGGGACATTGCCATCAAGGGGGTGTACCTCTGTACTGCGTCATCAATTTCATCAATGCTCATGGGGGTCACGGTTATAGGAGCGATTAATGACACAATCGTGCACGTGCCTCCCCATTCACGGGGCATAGTACTGTATAGGACTCGGCCACCACAGTACCACCATAAATCAGATCTGGCTATGGGAAATTCACTGTATGTGGTACTATTTGTGAAATCAAAATTCCTGCTGCACCATTCTTTATCCAGATAGCCCATATGGACTTTCCCCATCCTTGTGATGCAAGTGTGATTAGCTGGGATAGGAGTAAAAACAGGTGGGATGGCGTTCTTGTCTGTCATTGGAAAATATTCCTCTAGTCCTAAACATGTTTTTGCTGGGTGAGAGGTGAGGTGTAAATCCAGCACGCATCGCAGAGTCATCGGGCCAGCTCCCCCCCCGTTGGTTGCTGTGGTAAGCACAGAGGGCACAGTTAATAGAGCCGGCCGAGCTGCTGAGCAAATGACACAATCAGTCCTATTGTTCAGCAGCTTTGCTTGTGCATCCATCCTATTCATCCATTCGTTATTGTTATAAAAACCTGTCTCTATTCTGACAACATCCGCTAATTTGAATGGCTTGCTGGCCCTATAAATGTGGCTCACTATGTTTCCGGGAGACGTGTTCTCTGGTGACTGCTCTTTTCGAGGGGAAATCACCTGAATAGTAATTTTCCCTTTTGGATCATTGGCGGGGCTTTGACTGGTACCAAACATGCGTCGATACTCGTATGCGGCTAGGAGATATACACCTGAGTCTGAGGTTTTCGCCCCATGGAGAGTAACATATACTGGGTTACTTTTCCCGTCCTCATAATCGGTCCCTTGTATTAATGTTATCCTATTTTTAAGTGAGTGATCCTTGTTATAGCCCCAATCGTTACCGGTGTTAGCTACAGTGTATCCATAGACATTGTTAGCACCGCCACACGTCTCCCCTACGCATAGGTATTTGACAAATCTCCTATATCTACTCTGATCGCCCTGGCATATAGCTACGTCACAAAAATCAATGGTTATAGTGCTTGTTGACCCCTCCTCAAATTCCAAAACCAGAGAGGGATGAGAGCCTCTTAATGATTTCCTCTTCCTCCCTGGTGTTAGAGGAGCCATGCCCCTCTCAGCAGGGGATATTGTCAGTCTGGGGGTATAAATCAGATTCTGGAAGGGGGGTTTTGTCAGGTCAGTCAAGTCATTGGGGTGAGTGTTTCCTGTTGTTGTCATTACGTCATCTGTGATAATCAGGTCTCTGCGTTCCATGTTTTGAAAAGCCACTATAAGTGAGAGATACACCGTACACACCACCAGGAAACTGATTACCACTTTTGTCGGTTCACAGACCCACTCCAGAAACAGCAGCCGCTGCCTCTGGACTCCCAGATAGGGTCTCATCATCTTGCCCCTGTGATGACTCTAGAATGTTATCTCTAGTGTCTGCTAAACTCCTTTCTGGGGCGTCAGCTCTTGTGCACTGGTTAACGTGATACCACGTATCCTTTTTGTCCAACAGCCTCACAGCATGTGAGGTTGCTTGTGATACCTGAAATGGTCCTTTCCAGCGAGGTGCTGGCCAGTGCCTCTTGATTACTTTGACATACACCCAGTCTCCCTCCGTCACGTGGGGTGTGTCTTGTGGCTTAGATTCTCTGGTTCTTTTCTCCGTTGCCTGAAATGAAATGGAGGCTACCAATGCAGTTAGCGATTGGTAGTACTCTTGGTGATCAATGGATCCTAGATCCAACATACTGACACTTTTGTCTATGGTAGCCGGACTGGGAAACGCTCTTCCTGTGAGGAGCTCGTGTGGGGAATAGCCTGTACTGGGATTGCGCGATTCTCTCAGTGATTTGAGAGCAATCGGTAGAGCTTGAATCCATGTCAGCTTGCTATCAGCTTGTATCTTGGCCATTTTATCTTTCAAGATCCGGTTCGTGACTTCTACCGCACCTTGGCTTTGAGGGTGGTAAACAGCGCCGAACTTGTGGATGATGCCCAATGCTTTCTCTACTGTCTGTAAATCCTCATTTTTAAAATGAGAACCATTATCTGATCTCACCACCTGGGGGAATCCGTGGGTCGGAATATGATGGTTAATCAGATACTTGCACACTGTTTTAGAGTCTTCTCTTTTAGCAGGAATGGCATTTACCCATTTGGTGAAAGTGTCCACTATTACTAGCAGATACCTGTATCCCTGGACCCTCTGTTGTGAACCCATATCCGTATAGTCAATGACTATTTCTTGAAATGGCGCTGTGGGGACTGGAAAGGACCCCATGTGCGGCTTAATTGTTGGTCTAGGGTTATGTTCTTTACAAATTTTGCACGTCGCCAGAAACTCTGTCACCATGTTGGTTATATCAGGATGCCACCATTGTGTCAGTTTTTCCAATGTTCGTGCCTTGCCTATGTGTTCCATCCCATGCGCTTCCTTTATCAACATATGGGCTAAACCTGCCGGCAAAACCAACCTCCCATCGTGAGCTCTCCACAGTGTTCCATTTTTAGTGGCTCCCTTGTTCAACCACCTGTTCTTTTCATATGCCCCTGCCTTTTCCTGTAGGTTTATCAAATCATTCTCTGAGCATGATTGATGTGGGGGAGGGGTGTCGTTTGATGCCTGCAAGATCCCTTGCACTGCGTCAACATATCCTGCCTGACTCTTTGCTGCTTTGTCAGCTGCTTCATTTCCCCTGGCTACACTGGAATCTCTCGGGTCATGACCTTTGCATTTAACTATTGCTACTCTGCAGGGTTTCATGAGTGCAAACGCTAACTCTACTACCACCTGCTGGTGTTTCACAGGGGTGCCTGAAGCTGTCTTGAACCCATTTCTAAACCATTTTGCTAAATCATAGTGACAGGCCCCGTGGGCGTAACTCGAGTCCGTGTATATGGTCACTTCCTCTCCCTCTGCCTGGTCTAATGCTTCCTTCACAGCCACCAGCTCTGCCCTCTGTGCCGAGGGATGGGTTCGAATGCGTCCTCCTTTCACTAGTTTATACTGACCCGGTTTGTCCTCCTCCTCAGTCACGACTGCGTATCCTGCTTTTAGGCCCTCTATGGGGTCTCTGTAACAACATCCATCAGTGTACAGTACTCTTCCCTCTTTTAGAGGCTCATTCTCCAGATCTTTCCTAATTTTTACCTCCTGTGCCACCCTCTCAACACAAGAGTGCATCGGCATCCCTTTCATGCTGTCAGCCATATTTATTCCATCGTGTACAAACGTTAGGTTGTCTTGATGCAGGATTTTTTTCTATGCGTGTTTGTCTGAGCCCAGACATGGTAAACGCGCTTGACGTCACATAAGCCACCACCCCATGTGTTGTTAAAACTACTAGAGGGTGATGTTGCACTATGTGTGCTGTTTTGCTTATGGCTTTCGCCACTCCAGCAGCATACCTGGTGCATGCTGGTTCTGTTTTTTCTATAGCGTCTAATTGAGAGCTGTAATACATCAAAATCTGTCTTCCCTGATTAGTTTTTTGGAACAGAACCGCACTTGTCACTCCACTGTGCTCTGACACATCCAGATAGAATGTCGTTCCGTAGTCTGGAACAGCAAGGGCCGTTATGCACGACATTTCCTGTTTCAGACTAATGAACTGTTGCTCAGCTTCTGTGGTCCAATTTAACCTGTTTTTCAGATTTCTGATGCCCTGTTCAGCAACTAGGGCTCTCAACAAAGCAGCTTTCTCTGCGTAGGACTCTACATAATTCCTGCTATACCCAGTGAGACCTAGAAAGGATAGCATTTCTTTGACTGTTTCGGGTTTTGCGTGGTCCTTGATGGATCTGAGTTGGCCGGGCGATACGGCTGAAGCATTCTGTGATACTTCTCGTCCTAGGAAAGTAACGGTGCTGCGACAACACTGCACCTTCTTCCTACTCACTTTGAATCCGTGTTCTCCCAGATGCACTAGGACGTTTTGAGTGAATTCCAGACAGGATTCCACTGTTGGCGAGGCAATTAATATATCATCTACATATTGTATTAATATCGTACCTGTGGGGACCACTAAAGGCCTCATTATTTCCCTCAGGGTGTGATTGAATATGCCCGGAGAGAGAACAAACCCCTGAGGCAGTCTAGTGTACCTCCATTTCTCTCCTTTGAATGTGAAAGAGAAGATGTCTCGGAGCTCATTAGCCAGAGGAAGACAGAAAAACGCGTTTGCGAGATCTATCACCGAGAAACATCTATGTGCTGGAGTTAGTTTTGATAACGCCGCATATGGATTTGGTACAGGGAGCGCAACAGTGCTGGTTATTTCATTTATTTTTCGGAGATCATGTACCATCCTATATTTGCCTGTGTTAGGTTTTGGCACTGGGAGTATCGGTGTGTTCCAAACTGAGGCAGATTTCTCCAGGACTCCTGATTCAATCAGTCCTTCTATGGTGTCAGAAATACCATCTTCACTCTCTTTTTTGAGCGGATATTGTTTCTGATATATGGGCCTGTGCTCCGACAATTTGAATTCTACTGGTGGAGTTTTACACTTCCCCACATCTGTCGGTCCCCGTGCCCATACTTTATCAGGAATAGAGGCCATCATCCGATCTGCGTCGGGATGATCAGTTTTTTCTCGCCCATGTTCTCTAGTCATAGTCTGATGCTGCAATTTCATTGTATCTGACATTGAAATTTCCAGCATGTATGCATCTTCCGAGGGGGAGTACATGACATTTGGGGTCTCCAAACACCGTTGCCAATCATGGGTTTTCAGCCAGAGCCTTTTTACCATGGGCCCTAACGCTCGAGCCTCATACCCTGGGTTTAACAGGATCGACATATGAGGCTGGGCTGTGTCAGGATGTTCATACCATTCTAATTGATTTTCTGTCAGAGTGACCATGGCTGCAACTCCTTCTTTTCCTATTAGAATTCCAGGGGACTTGATTTCCCACGTGGTGCCTTCTATTTTATTTTGGAAACCCTCTTTGTATATTTCAGAGATTTCTGAGTCTCTGTCATAGAACAGAGTAACATGGTGGGGATCTTTCACAGGCACATATGGATGATTGGAGACCTGGTAAATCCATGTCTTCCATTTTTGGAAGGTGGACAACATGCCAACTGCTTCAGGGCTGCTCTCTGGCTGTATCAGTCCCCAGTAAATGTCCACTTCATATGGGGAAACCGTGTTATTATCCGACAGTATCATTTGGCGATTGTATCCCATGTTTGTAGCACATTGAATCGTATGTCCATCTTTGAATTGGACAGTCAGCCCGTCTCCCGAGCACAACACAGTAGCTCCCATTTTGACCAAGATGTCTCGGCCCATCAAGTTGACCGGGCATTTGGGTGCATGGATGAATTGGTGACTGAATCTTTGTCTACCTACTTTAACTGGTAGAGGAACGGTCAGTGTCATTTTTTCGGCGTGTCCCGAGAATCCTATTACCGAAGCTGCATTTTGTGAGAGAGCACTTTGATCTATTTCCTCATTTAGAGTAGAGTATCGGGCACCGGTGTCCACCATAAACATCAGCCTTTCCCCCTGCACGTCCATTGGAATTAGGGGGTCTGTCATGCTCCTCTCACTGATTCTCGGGGTGTGTCAATATTGTCCCTCCCACATTTGTGGGGCAGGTCCACTGTCAGGAACAAAGTTCTGGTGCCTTTGGCCAGATGCCGGGGGTGCGCCTTGATATTGAACCGGGCCCGCTGGGAAGCTCTGCCCCTGTCGTGGAGCAGGTTGCTGACCTTGAGCCGGGCCCTCTTGGAAATCCTGCCCCTGATAGGGACCCTGTTGCTGATATGTCGGATATCCATTTTGTCCTTGATAACCCCCTCGTGGCTTCAGGGGCATCGTGCAATCCCTTCGCCAATGACCCTCCCGTCCACAGTTAAAGCATGTGGTCCCCACTAAACTACCACCTTGCCTGTTAGGACCTCCACCCCGATACCCCCCTCTATTGACATTTGGGTTTCCCCCCCCCCTATTTCCTGGGTAGTATTGCCTTTGTGGCGGCCCATAATAATATGACCCCTGCTGAGCCATCATGGGTTCAGGTGTTTGGTCTTTGTCCCCATTTTCTGTCACTTTTTTCTTCCCCTTTGCTTTCCCCTCTGTGGCTTTTAATTCCTCATTTTTTATTTGCATCCTAAGCAGTCTGGTCTGAAGTTCCTTTATGTCACTCTGATCTTTTAATGCTGTCTTTTTTGCCTCTTTTAAGAAATGTAACAAATGATCTTCCCAGATGCCAAACGACTGTTTATGGAGAGCGGGCACTCCCTCCATTTTGTCTCTAATTGGGGTGGGCAGGCTGGATAACACCTTTCCTCTAAACATTGTGGCATTGTGCCCGTCATGTGTCAAGTTTATTCCTGTTTGAGTCTCCCAGTTCTCTTTAATCCTAGCCATATAATCTTCTGGTGACTCGTCGGTTTTACATTCGAACATCACTACCGCGGACATTGTGGTGGTCGGGTATTTTTCACGGAGCGCCTTTCCCCAAGCTTGTCTGCTGGGGCCGAATGCCATCCCATCTAGGATAAGCGTGGTCTGCGCGATGTTCTCTATTTGCTGGAGGTCCCCTGCCCCGGCACATTGCATAATGAGGGCGCGCATGTCCGCCATAGCTAAAGGCGAGGCTGCAGTCTTTTTCTCTAGCTCCCTCAGCCAAGGGGCAGCACCCTGGCGGAGGCTGGGCAGAGCATCTACTAACAGGCTGAGATCTCTAATAGCCCATGGTGTATAAATCAAAGCTCCCGTTGGGTTTTGTGCATTCACCATAAGAGGTGTCTGAAGTGAAGGTTTACTTTCTGTTTGCTGCCCATGAGCTACTAATTCCCCCGCCCTATTTGTCCTCAACTTCATAGGGTGTCTAACGTGTGGGGCTCTAAATCTGGATGCTGTCTTTCTCTTCATGACACCTCTTATTTCCACTGTTTCTTCTATCTCCCCTTTTTCTTCTGTCTCCTCCTCCCCCGCTGAGTAATCATTCAAGTCTTTACTACCCTGTCTCCCTATGTCTCCTATCTCATCCTCACTGCTGCATTCAGATTCCTCTGCTTTCCTAGCCCCCACCCGCATTCTTCTGTTTTTCTCCCTCCCTCCATTCTCTATCAAAGCCCTTCTCTTCTCATCAGATCTTCTCCTCCCTTCTTTTTCCTCTGCTGGGGAAATATATTCCTGCTGTATTGAAACTTCACTCCTGCCCTCTTTCCTGGTTGAATTGACCTGTGGTTTATATGAACCAATAAGAGATGAAAATAGGGGACTTTGACCGCTTCTTGGATTGCTGTTTACACTTCCTTCGTCAAAATTCAACTGACGCTCGAACGCTCCTTGCTCTTTCATCTGCGCTGTCAGTGCTTCAATCTTTTCCTCCACCGCTTGTTGTTTGCGGTCCAATTGTTTCATCTGCCTTTTTCTGTCGTCTTCTAATATTAGTGAGGCTAAAACCTCTCTCTCTCTCATGGTCTCTTCTCTTTCTGTCTCTCCCCCTTCTTCTATTTCCATTTTTCCTTTAACGTCTAATGATCCTGAGAACGAGACCACGGGCGCCTGGATCCCTTCCTCGTATGGTGGGGGAAAAGTTTCAGACAGAACTGGATACATTCCTCTGCTCTGCTTATGATCTCCAGTAAATTTCTCTCTTACTTTGGCCACCAAATCTGCGTCTGTTTCAGGGGATGGTTCTCCAAACATAGAAGTGACAGGCCTCTGCTCCTCTGGACTTTTGACAGCGTTATGTGCCATAAGCACTTTCAAATATAGAGCATGAGTGTCGGTTTGTGTCGCTGCCTTTTTAGCTAGACCTCTCTTTGTGAACAAGCCTGCGCTTGCTGCTTTTGTGATAGATTCTAACTTCATATCACCTTTTTCCTTACAAATCCTTCTCAGGATCTGATCGATCCCTCTGCCTCTGTCATAATCTCCCGGGAAATCCCCTCGTTTTTGGTGTAAGGTTTTAAGCTCGTCTAATTGGGACAATAATTTCTTTCTCTGATTTAGTGAAGTAGACATAAGTATATATTTAACTATTGAGGTCCATTGTTCTCCGAATGTTGAGTTTTTCTTCCCCATTTTATTACTTGGTATACTTTTCGGTACTGCTTCCTGATGTTGTGCTCGCAGGAGCTGGTTTGGTTATGAAATATGATTATTAATAATTATGAATTATTAATATTCATAAATTTATTAGATTTGACAGAAAATATTGTATTCTCTGTAAGATTCGGGGCACCACTGTAGTTAAGGCTACAGACCTGTCTAAAAGTCAGTTATGACTAGATTAGACACCAAACCAAATTGTCATATCAGTCTCATAGTGATATAGTGTACATTGTACAGTTAATTGAAGGTCAAAGTTCGTAAGCTTCTGTCACAGATTTCCACAGATAAAATACCTCATGAATAACCACCAAGATTCATAGCATTATGTAATAAAAAGATTTAATAAATCACAATATCAATTGACATTAACACAATGATTAAAATATCAGTTCATCACATTTACTTTACAACTAATAGTCTACCACATCTATAGCTAATAACTAATATGAATAAGCATTATATCAATTGAGGGTGTGTGTGCCTGTGTGTGTGTGTGTGTGCAGTGATTTAAGTCTGCCTGGCGGAAGCAGGCTTGAATGTGTGTGTGCGTATGTGGGTGTTACTTAGCATTTGTGTGTGTGTGTGTGTGTGTATGTGTGAGAGGGAAGGAGGGCGGAGAAGGTTGAGTGTCTTATGTCACCCCAGGATTGGCTGAGGGGCGGTCTGGTCGTGTGAAGACCGCCTCCTTTTCAAAATGGCGGTTTTGTCAAAGTTGTGGAAGGAGAGAGAGGGGAATCGACAGGGAGAGAGAGAGAGGGAGAGCAGGGGAGAGAGAGAACACGCTGGTGGCCTCAATTCTCACAGATCGCTCACAGTCACATACAGGATACTGTAATCAACACATATGATAATGCATTTTAACCCCTAACTCTGCCCAGAACCATTAAACCATAAACTCTCACGTGGGTCTCGCTCCGAGAGGGAGAGCGAGTAGGGAGAGTTGCTCTGCACGCGCCTCTGGGGTTGCCGTGGAGCGGATGGCGATGGCCTGCAGCGCGGTTCACCCTGGCCTGGGGAAGCGTGCAGCGGACGTCTGATGGGGGTTGACGTGCCTGGGGGTTGACGTGCAGTCTCTCTGCTCGTGGCGTCGAAGGAGTGGGTGGCTGCTCTCTGTGGCTGGCACCACGGTGGGTCTTCTGCGTCCTTCGTCGGCTGTGGGTTCTGCGACTGGGGCCACGGTGTGTCTTTCTGCAGCCGTTGGTTTGCCCTGCTGCGGTGTGGCGTTCTTCTTCTTCTCCTGCACGTGCGGTGCGCGGGGAGGGTCGTCAGTCAGGCGTTCTTGCCTGGAAGCTTGGTCAACAGCTGGCGTTATGCCAGGCTGTGGCACGTCTGGAAGCTTGATCTACAGCTGGCGTTGTGCCAGGCTGTGGCAAGTCTGGAAGCGTAAGGAGGTTTTTCCCTGCGACTTATAACGCTAAACCGACTTAAATTAAACTGAGATTAAGTATAACTATCTCAGTGTAAGCATGCTATGTCTCGTGGGACTTACGGCTGGCCTTTGGTAGGCGTTTTCTGAGTGAGGCCTGGTTCCTTCTGAGGCCCTGGTCAGGCCTTTGTTGCAGCGCAGGGGGTGCAGCGAGCGGGGGAGGGGAGCTGGCTTCCTGGCTCCTCCAGACCCTTCCGCTGCGCACGAAAGCTTAGTTGAGACTCATTCTGTAGACTGCAAGTTAAAACTGCTTTCCCCACAGTTTTGTCTCACTGTATGGGGAAGTCACAAAGGGTTCTCATTGGCTTGTCATGTGTCTTTTGTGATGGTTCTGGCCAATGATAGCGCTCTGTGAGCTGGACTGTGCCCATTCTGTAAGGTGAAGCAAGGGAGAGGGGGGTTTTATGGCTTGAGTACCCTTAGAGATAAAACAATGGCCGGAATCCTTTGAGGCTCTGAGAGGTGTGAAACGTCCTGGGGCAACCACAAAAGCCATTTGTCTCCTCTCAATAGAGGTGTCTTAGCTAGAGAGGAGAACATGTTAAATCATGATATGTTCATTCATATTTCTCATGATACAGTACAGTCCATAATGTGTCGATCACAACATCCCCCCTCCTCGTCTGTGGACTGCTGTCGACCTGCGGTCCGCGGGCGAGGATGAAGGGCTGTACAATCAGTTTGTGGTAACTTTTGGTCACCATGTCCATCTGCTCTGTGGGATCAAAGTGTCATACTCAGGCCGTTCATAGTTCAGGTTTGGTTCTGGGCAGACTCCTAACCATACCTAGACTCATTACCATATAGATAATACAACCTTAAGGTCACATACACAACATCATTTCAAAATCAACATGGTAAACAGGGAAGGGCAGGAGGAGAGAAGGAGAGAGAGGGTGACAGGGTGTGATTTTGAATGTGTGCTGCATTCCAGCAGTGTTGTGCTATGTGTCTATGTGTAGCTATGTGCCAAGCTTTGTCCTATTTTGATGTGGTCTGCCTGCCGTAAAGGTGTTATGTTTCACAGCACAGCGTTGACAATGCATCTAGCCTACATAGAGATAAGGGTGAGAGCCGAGTGACGGGTGACTGTCAGGGGTGACAGGGTGGCTGCGTCCAGTCACCCGCCCTTCACCGAGTTTGACGTCATCTCCTGGGAGGGCCTCTGGTGGCTTGAATGCCCACCCTGCCCGTCAGGCGTCTGGCTCCCGTTCGGATGTCTAATTGGGTGGAGGGCCTAGTGTGCTGAGGAGACTCACGCCGTTCGCGCCCTGTGGCGTGACTGTGATGTCTCTTTGGGCAGCAGCTACCCCCCTTGGCTCTGTCCGGCAGAACCAGGTGGTCTGGCCTGCGTGGTGAGCGTGTGTGTGGTACCGTCTCTGGGTCCACACACACGCGGTTGGTGGGTTGAAACTGGCCATTTCTGCTTTTTGCTTCGGTTTCCACCTCCCACGCTATTGAGGCGGTTTTGAGGACCGTGCGCATGCTTCGGTCATACCAACGTGCGTCTAGGGCTACGGATGGGCGCACCGAGTCATGCAGACCGTCTAGGAAGAGTTCCTTGAGACGTGGCACGTCTGATTGATCCGGGCCATTTCTACCTTGACTATATATCTTCTTCAAGCGTCTAAAGTAATCCCTAGGATGTTCCTGGTAATTCTGTTTGACGTGTAAGGCCGCGTTCCTCCCTGCCGCTGGCGACTGGGTAAGGATGTACTCTTCGCCCAAGGCTTCGCGAAGCTTGTCAAAGTCATCTCTGATATGGGAAGGTTGCGTTTGGATAAACGCACGCACGTGCTTTGAGCTCGTGCTCCATATCAGTTGAGCTTTCTCTCGCGGCGAGGCGTGTGGTAGAGCCTGCGAACCACGTTCGACTTCGTTGAGATAATCTGTCAAGTGTACCTCGTGACTGGCGGGATCGAACAAGTCAATGTCGTTTGCGATTGACTTCAGTAAGTGATAGCGTGACTCTGCTTCTCGGAGAGAGAGTCCTGAATCACTCTGTTTTGGCAGTAGAGGCTGCAAGAAGGAGTGGCCGTTTGCCCGATTGGGCACCAAAGAGCGACTAATGTCATCATGCCCGGGGTCCCCCCTTTCGGGGGGAGGGGTGGAAGAGCTGACTTCCTGTTTCCTTGGTGGACCGGAGCTAGAAAGTGAGTGAGGCTGGATAGCCTCTGGTGAAAAAGACCTAGCAGGATCCTCTCTGAATGACAGGTTAGCATAACTGGGCAGTTGGTCTGTGTCCAGCTGTGAATGCTGTTTGTTTCCCCTGCTCATCATAGTCACGCTCTCTGTTTGGGAAGCGGAGTGGATCTGCCGGAACTTAGTGACTGGATCTGACTCATCAGCGCACCCGCTGGTGGCCTGAGCAAATGACGGTTTATAACGCACAGGGCGGTAGTCGATCGACTCGCCCCGGGCGTGATAAATGGAAAGCCGGTAAGACACACGTTCCTCCCTGCAGGGGGTTGCAGTGTGGATCGTTTTGTCATAACCGGAAATGGCGCTGTCAAGTCGTTTGACTGTCAGCGGTTTGTGCTCTGAGGTGGAAGTCAGAGCTGGATGAAAGCGTGAATAACGTCTGATTCTACACGTAGGTTGCTCGGATGAATGACTGACTGGTATGTCAAAAGCATGGAAGTCGAGCTCGGAATCGGATGACGACTGCTGGGCTGAATAGCCTGAATCAGTTTGCTCGTTGTGAGAGCGGTCTCCCCCCTTTCGCGGTGTGGCGTCGCGATGTCTAGCAGCGCGGCTGCTTGCCAGCGCGGGCGCTAAGTGGTGTGCGGGGGTCTGATTCGAGTCGGGGGTTGGTCTAGCCCTAGGGGGCGTGTCAGCCTCCGGTGCCGGCGGAGCTATGGCCCTTACGGCCTTCTGGTGCTCTTGCTGCTTGGCCGTTCTCGCGTTTAGCCGTGCGATCACTGCTCGGGTGGTTGGTGGAGCAGTGCGACCCGAGAGGGGGACCGTTCTGGGTCCGAGGGCCGCCGTGGATCCGGTCGGCATGCCCTTTTGGCTCTGTTGCAGCCGGGAAACTTCGGTACGCAGTCGGGCTAATTCTGTTTGGCAGACCTGGGCTTGTCGATGCAGACCCAGGTTGGCCTGCAGCGTAGCTTGACAGCTGTTGCGCAGTCTGCCTATCTGCGTCTGGTAGACAGTGGTCTGCCGCTGATGCGCAGCGTCCTGCACCTGGAATCTGCGATTTTGCAGAAAGAAAATAATTCCCAATGGAATTATTAGGACCGCTAGTGTTAGCATTACGATGCTAAATTCATCTGCTCCTCCTGTAGGCGGGCAGATGAGAGAGGCGGCTACCGCTTGCAAGTCGGTGGCGGCCGTCTTAAAGAATGCTTCAGCGCTGACCATCTTGTGGCAGCGCGGACTCATCGCGATGAGTCAAGCAGCTGTTTTACTGCTGTCAATTTTAAGCAAAAGGTGTGTGCACTCACCGTGTTGCTATGGCATTAATGCCATCAATGCCCACAGTTACTAATCCTAATTAAAGAATGGCCCAAATGTGACAGTCTCTCTGTGAGTTAGCTGCCAATTGCATGCAGTTAGTTTGACATCTGTCAGCTGTCACTCGGCTGGTGTCTGCTGTCAGTGTCATCAAGTGCAGGGTGTGCCTGCCTTTCTTTCGCATGCAAATTCACTGTGACTGGTGGTCACAGGGCTTTGTTTACACTTTGTCTCTGGCTGTTGAGAGCCAGGGTGAATGTTTTGGAATGCTAATGTGAGGGGGGGCAGCCTGACTTCCCCCCACCCTTTGCCAGTGTGGCTTTCAAATTAGCATCAAAGGTTCCACTTAAAAATGCGCAGCACTGTCTATTTACTCTCTGATAGAGTCACTGATAGATGGAAAAATTGCTATCTCTCACAATTTAGGTTGAAGGCACAGTGGGAAACAGTGTTAACTGTGGTTTCTAACATAAAAAATGGAATCAAGGATTTTAAACTGAGCTGTTGTCTTTGGGACTGTTTTGCTCAGAAATATTCAATACAAATCCTAACTTGTGTTAAGATTATGGGAAGATTCCATATTTTATGATTAGAGTTCCTTTAGTGTCTTCTGACGCATGTGATTTGCTTGGCAAAGCGCTATAGAAAACCTGATTTTGGAAAAATTTGAAAAACTTTGATTTTTCAAAAATTTATGAATTTTTATTATTCATGCATATCATATCTGTGGAAATACTGATATTAGAATCCTCACACGGGGCACCATTTATGTTGTGCTCGCAGGAGCTGGTTTGGTTATGAAATATGATTATTAATAATTATGAATTATTAATATTCATAAATTTATTAGATTTGACAGAAAATATTGTATTCTCTGTAAGATTCGGGGCACCACTGTAGTTAAGGCTACAGACCTGTCTAAAAGTCAGTTATGACTAGATTAGACACCAAACCAAATTGTCATATCAGTCTCATAGTGATATAGTGTACATTGTACAGTTAATTGAAGGTCAAAGTTCGTAAGCTTCTGTCACAGATTTCCACAGATAAAATACCTCATGAATAACCACCAAGATTCATAGCATTATGTAATAAAAAGATTTAATAAATCACAATATCAATTGACATTAACACAATGATTAAAATATCAGTTCATCACATTTACTTTACAACTAATAGTCTACCACATCTATAGCTAATAACTAATATGAATAAGCATTATATCAATTGAGGGTGTGTGTGCCTGTGTGTGTGTGTGTGTGCAGTGATTTAAGTCTGCCTGGCGGAAGCAGGCTTGAATGTGTGTGTGCGTATGTGGGTGTTACTTAGCATTTGTGTGTGTGTGTGTGTGTGTATGTGTGAGAGGGAAGGAGGGCGGAGAAGGTTGAGTGTCTTATGTCACCCCAGGATTGGCTGAGGGGCGGTCTGGTCGTGTGAAGACCGCCTCCTTTTCAAAATGGCGGTTTTGTCAAAGTTGTGGAAGGAGAGAGAGGGGAATCGACAGGGAGAGAGAGAGAGGGAGAGCAGGGGAGAGAGAGAACACGCTGGTGGCCTCAATTCTCACAGATCGCTCACAGTCACATACAGGATACTGTAATCAACACATATGATAATGCATTTTAACCCCTAACTCTGCCCAGAACCATTAAACCATAAACTCTCACGTGGGTCTCGCTCCGAGAGGGAGAGCGAGTAGGGAGAGTTGCTCTGCACGCGCCTCTGGGGTTGCCGTGGAGCGGATGGCGATGGCCTGCAGCGCGGTTCACCCTGGCCTGGGGAAGCGTGCAGCGGACGTCTGATGGGGGTTGACGTGCCTGGGGGTTGACGTGCAGTCTCTCTGCTCGTGGTGTCGAAGGAGTGGGTGGCTGCTCTCTGTGGCTGGCACCACGGTGGGTCTTCTGCGTCCTTCGTCGGCTGTGGGTTCTGCGACTGGGGCCACGGTGTGTCTTTCTGCAGCCGTTGGTTTGCCCTGCTGCGGTGTGGCGTTCTTCTTCTTCTCCTGCACGTGCGGTGCGCGGGGAGGGTCGTCAGTCAGGCGTTCTTGCCTGGAAGCTTGGTCAACAGCTGGCGTTATGCCAGGCTGTGGCACGTCTGGAAGCTTGATCTACAGCTGGCGTTGTGCCAGGCTGTGGCAAGTCTGGAAGCGTAAGGAGGTTTTTCCCTGCGACTTATAACGCTAAACCGACTTAAATTAAACTGAGATTAAGTATAACTATCTCAGTGTAAGCATGCTATGTCTCGTGGGACTTACGGCTGGCCTTTGGTAGGCGTTTTCTGAGTGAGGCCTGGTTCCTTCTGAGGCCCTGGTCAGGCCTTTGTTGCAGCGCAGGGGGTGCAGCGAGCGGGGGAGGGGAGCTGGCTTCCTGGCTCCTCCAGACCCTTCCGCTGCGCACGAAAGCTTAGTTGAGACTCATTCTGTAGACTGCAAGTTAAAACTGCTTTCCCCACAGTTTTGTCTCACTGTATGGGGAAGTCACAAAGGGTTCTCATTGGCTTGTCATGTGTCTTTTGTGATGGTTCTGGCCAATGATAGCGCTCTGTGAGCTGGACTGTGCCCATTCTGTAAGGTGAAGCAAGGGAGAGGGGGGTTTTATGGCTTGAGTACCCTTAGAGATAAAACAATGGCCGGAATCCTTTGAGGCTCTGAGAGGTGTGAAACGTCCTGGGGCAACCACAAAAGCCATTTGTCTCCTCTCAATAGAGGTGTCTTAGCTAGAGAGGAGAACATGTTAAATCATGATATGTTCATTCATATTTCTCATGATACAGTACAGTCCATAATGTGTCGATCACAACACTGATAAGAAATGTACTGCCAGAGAGGAAATGATTTCGTACTGAACACAATTTTCGATACTGCTGTCTTCAAAGATGGAGTGGTCCTATTTCAGCCAGTGATACTGAGATAATTTTGCAGAACCTTCTACTACAGTGATAACCTGTAGCGCTGCAAAACCGGGTGTTTCTCACTTATCTCAGCACACCGTTACTCCTTTTGAGACAGTACTCGATATAATACTATCCACCCCTTTATTTCCACACAAATCTGCAGAGCACCGTGTCCTAACGGTTGAATTTTGCTTCTGCAAATGACCCAGCCCCACTGTTCCCAAAAACCTTTTATTTTTAATTGCTTATAATTCGCCAATTCTGTATATATTTATTTTTGCTATGATTTTGGAAAATTACTGTTATTCCTCACATGCACTTAAGCTATATGATCTTGAGAAAGTTACTGTTAATCCCTCACATATGCTCACTAAACTTTTGGTCTTGAGAAAGTTACTGTTATTCCCTCACATAAGCTCGCGGCCTTTGGGCAGATGTTTTTTACGCGTACACCTAGCCCACCGGTCTTGGGGATTCTACCCTTCACAGGATCCAAACACGTGTCTGAAACGCTCTGTTACATCTAAATTTGGTGTATTTATAAATTTATAACAGCATTTGATGGAGTCCAATTTAAACAACAGTTTTTAGAGATAGCCAATTTGCAGAATTCTGTTAAAAAGGTCTCTGCTCACCTGTTTTTTGCCCGGGCCTGTTGTTTAACTGTTCTCCGAATGCTGATGTCTGGTCAGAACGTTGTCACTCTGTCATGCCGTCACCATCACGTCAGGGTCACCATTTGTTTTGGGAAAAGTTGGATTCCAGTCCGGCCCCTGTCCCCAAGGACAGCACCTGGCCTCCGATCAGAAGGTGATTTAAAGGTTGTTAATACTTTTCCCACGTGTCCAATTGATTTCAACTTATGACAAAACCAGAATGACAAAATGATTTTCTGATAATTAAATGTTCTTTTATATAGAAATAATTGCAGTATACAGAGCAGAATCAAGTAAACAATAAACAATATGCATACCAACAAACAGAAATTTCTGGGTCCAGTTTCAAACTTCTTTCTCCCGTGGGCCACAACCAGAACCAGTTGTAGAGAGCAGAGATCAAAAGATGGAAAAAGCACCCTGTGTTCTCCTCTCAGTCAGGTTTTAACCACTTCCCTGCTGGGAGGATCTTGGTAGGCGTGCCTTCCTTAGCCGTCCCCCTCTCCCTGGTAGGCGTGTTTTTTCTTCCTCTGGGACCCTCATATGTCATGGCATTTTAGCAGAAGTACCCATGCACTAATAGTCATCTAATAACTTTCCTTGATAATAAAACAACTGTCAATACATTTACTAATATTTACCAGCTTTGATACATTTAAATTCCATACACAGCGTTATACATAGCAAAAGCTTACAACATTGCAATAAAGATCCAATTGTCACAGAATCGGTGAGCAGACGGAAATCTCTCAACCATAGAGGTTAAGTAAAAACGCTGTCATGAGCTAATCTCACCCCATTTAGGCCCGTCTAGGTAAAACCCAATTTGGATCAGAAATCCACGGATGCAATCCAAATGGTTTCTTAATTTTTACAAGCAAGCAGTCAAGCATAGCAGTTTATTAAATAGCTGGATTTAAAATTAAAATGAAAAGAAAAATAACTAAGAAATCCTTTCAACTGACCTGAAAAAGAAGTTTTTAATCATACATGTATTTGGTTAATTCATAATCACAATTTTAATGTGTTCATTCCCCGAGACCAAAGCCTTGGCCCAATGAGATTCGAATCCTGGGACCCTTCTTCTCACACCAAAGCCTTAAAATAAGTCCTCTCCTTCTCTGTGGGCATCGAGTTTATAATCCCAACTTTATTTCATAAAATATCAAATCCACTCAGTCAATCTGTAAGATATATAGTCACAATATGCATCAATGCAATACAATATAAAAAGTAATTAGTAAAAATTAGTACTATTCTATAAGTAAACTGAATAGTATTCTAATACAAGTTAAATGATAAATACTTGTAATTAAGTGAATACTATAAACATAATATCAAAAAGCAACAAGAAGATTGAATAATAAGCAACAACATTCAAACATGAGAGAAAACCATCATTCATTTAGATTGTTAAATGCATAATGTTGATTTCCTTTCCACATAGCTTCTGCCTGCTGCAGGCAACTCGTCCTTGTGGAATGTCCCCCACTTTTGTTAATGTTCTCGTAGCCATTTGTCTTAGAAAGTCACCATAAACCTGTAATCTTTTCCAGACTTGTCCCCAAATTGACTGAGCAGAGACCATATATCCATTAAAGGTTAACAGACCATCCTTAGATAACAGTTTAAAAGGAGTCTTACTGATAACCAGAACCAAACCATCTGTTGAACCCATTATCTGACATCCTGGCGGAACATTAACCTCTCCATGGCCTTTCCTTGCAGAGAGGAAGTCCTCCCCTCACTGTGACCTCCAAGGAAGAAACATTATATTTCTCAATTTGAAATGATGTTTTCTATCAGCAGGTAGGCTGAAGTCCAGGCAGAGGGCGAGCAGGCAGACAGACAGGGGAGGATTGGCTCAGGTAGTCAGATTTGGAGCAGCAGACGTTCCTCTCCATGCAGGTGAGAAGATAATCTGACAGTGTCTTGACGTCTGGGCTGGGTATATGAAGCCTGCTGATTGGTGATGCTTGGCAGCTGCGATAGCTGGAGATCAGCTCCACACACCTGGCTCCAATCCTGTAATCACAACAGAAAGGAGGGGGCGAGAGAAACTAGGAGGCAGAGGTTGAGGGCATGACAGTAACTGGTGATTTGTGTCTTGTTTATTAGTTTGTTAGCCTGTTAGCTTGTTATATTCTGGATTGGGCTTCTAAATGTGTTTTTCCTCGGATTTTGGCACAAGGGATAGTAACATCTTGTCCTGTGTATTAATTAATAATGTGTTTGCTATGTCGAATATCCTTGTTTAGGCCTGGACTGGGAAACTAGACTGTAATAAACATTATTTACGGATGGGTTTTTTATATAAAACAAAGAAAATATTTCAAAATTAGCCT